>NW_009228462.1:0-14093 GCF_000690835.1 Fulmarus glacialis
TTTAGCACTCATTAGGGCTCTTCTAGACCCAGAGCCTGAACCTCTCCTTTCAATGTGTCTGTTCTCTCATCCTCCCTTAGATGTGGCAAGCCCTCCCTTCTCCAGGTCAAACAAGTTCACCTGCCTCAGCCTCTCCTTGGAGGACACGTGCTCTAGCCCTGGCCTCGGTGGCCCTCCGCTGAGCTTGTTCCAGCTTGTCAACAGCTTTCTTGTCACAGAATGGGGGGGGATGACACACCTGGACACAGTATGTGGTCTAGAAGAGCCCTAATGAGTGCTAAATAGAAGAGGATAATCACTTTTTCCAAGCTACTGGCATGCTGTTATCTTTGTTGTCTATGGTCAGCTTGCTGCCTACCAACATCCCCACAGCCTTTGCAACAGAGCTGCTACCTAGACAGGCAGTCACCAATCTGGACCTGTGCGAGGTACCCTTCCTTCCCAGAGGCAGGATGTCTGTCTTTGTTAAATTTCGAAGAATTCAAGCTGGTCTGTTCCTTGAGCCTGCCCAGGTCCTTCTGGGCAGCAGCCCAGCCCTGAAGCTTTTCAACTGCACCCCCAGTATGGGGTCATGTGCAAACACGGCAACAGTGGATTCTCTCATCTCCTCCAGGTCCTTGAAAAATGTTAAATACAATAGGCCTCCACTTGCTACAGCCCTTCAGGCAAAGCACGACCCATTAAACTGCAACTGTGTGAGCCCAATCACGCAACAAGCTTTTTACCCATCTAGCTGTCCACCCACCCAGACTACAGAATCCTAAGCACATACAAAAACAGCACGGGAGCCAGTGCCAAGCACCTTACTAAAGTTGCCATGGCATCCACTACCATCCCCATGCCTACAAATACAGCCATTTTATCATAGAAGGCAAACAGTTGGTGAGGCATGATGGCACCCTTTCTAGATACATGAAACACACAAAAGCAAGTCTGTTCCAAGGAGACACAATGATTTTTCCAGGGACCAATTTCCTCACGGTTCCCTAAATTGTCCTTCTGGCCTTTTCTGAAAATGGGTGCAACATTTGCTTTGCTTTAGTTGTTGTGGACCCTCCTCACCCCACTCTAAAAAGTACAGAGCAGCTGCTCTCAAGGCATCAGCCAGCTCTTCCCAGCACCCTCAGACACAGCCCAGCTGGTCTCAGATTTGTACAGGTCAAGTTCTCAGAAGGAATCCCTGTCTTGATCCTCATCCATTTCTGGTAGTTCTTCGTTTGCCTGAACCTTGCCTCTAAGCACACGGGTCAGGAAGACTGAGGCAAAGACAGCTCTGAGTACATCGGCCTTACCTGTGCTCACATGCAACAACAGGCCTACATGTTCCTTGTTCAGGCTCTTACTAATAACATAGCTTTTGAGAGCAATATGAGATCCATTAAGCCCTTGTATGCATCAACACCATCCCTACGTGCCTTGGCAACATTTCTAATAACTCCTTTGCCATAACCTGTTCTTACTTCCACCACGATCGTTTTGCAAGGAAGTACAGTCAGGTGTTCCCCGTGTAGCCTAGCTGGTGTCCCAATTCATCAACTTGTTTTCCTATTTGGATATGCCACTCTTCCATAGGGAAAAGGTTCTCCTTAAAGACTTGCCAGCTTTCCTATGCTTCCTTCACCTTTCAGAGCTGCCTCCCACAGCATCCCATTTACCAGTTCCCCCACCAAGCCAAAGTTTGCTCTCTGAAGTCCAAGGACTTGCCTTCCTCACGCCCTTCAAGCTCCACTGCATGACCATGACTATAGCCAGGGTTGCTATTATCACATTCCTAAATAATTCCTCCTTGTTAATGGACATCCATTTGTGCAACACCCATGGTTGGCCCATTCAGTATCTCTACCAACAAAGCTTCCTGAAATCTGCTGGACTGCTTGCATCCCACCATGCTACCCTTCCAGCTCTCCAAGAATCAGGATCTGTGACCCACAGATGTCACCGAGTTGCTAACTTAATCAACCTTCATCATGAGTAGCTGGTCTGTAATCCACCAACATGTCACCCTCAGTAGCCTCTCCTTTGATGCTTACTGTTCTCAACCAGCCTGTCATCCATCCAAGAGCTCCAGACGTTCCAGCTGCTCTTTTTACAGAGGGGGCAATCCTCCACCCTCATCTTCCCTGTCTCTCCAGAAAAACGTGTTTCCATCCCAAATGTCACGTTTGTGGACCAAGTCTGGAACTTTGCCTGCCACCTTCATTGTACTTCCTCCTATTAGGCCAGAAACCTGTTCAGCAACTCCTAAAACACCCTTGATTAATACTGAAACTGCTTGAAGCCCTTGTGCCCAGCAGACACAACTACATTTGCTATACTTTGTCTACTTAAGAATCTCTCCCTACTGTGTAGATACACAAATCAAATTAAATTAGGTAAAAATATATAAGCAAACACTACATTAGCACCTCAATTCCTTCCTAACTGCAGAATATTTCTGTATTTAAGGCTGGTATTGTGATGGATGAAATCTATTTGAAAGTACTTTCTCCACTTTTCCCTCAAGTGCCATCAGGGAACAAGAAAATTTCCCCAGAGTGGCCTCTGTCCACATTCAAGTCCTCTTAAAGCACAACTATCAGCATTAGCTAGTAGTCAGTAGCCAAAAGTATAACATCAAAACATTGGAAGTGGGGAAATGAAGTTACTTCTTTATCAGTGCTGAAATATGAAGGAAACACCAGCAGTGCATTTTGTGGGGTGACTTTACCCATCTCCTTTTTCTATTTCCTTTTGTGTGTTTTGTTTTTTTTCTCTCCATTTCTTTTAATTATTTACACAGTTTTTCCTCTTTCCTTGTCCTTCATCATTTTTCCTCCACTCATTAGTTTCTGGCTTTCCGACTGTGTGAGAAAGCAGCATGCAGTCACATCAGGGTGCCATGTAATTGAGCTGTTTTTGTAATACTACTGCTAAAGCATATGGGGAAGGATTGCTAAGTGTGTAGGGAAAAAAGTGCAGCTTTCCCTGTATTACAAACACATGAGGTCATAGACGGCTCCAGAAGGAGCATCCTGGGCACCAGACCTTACCGACACCACAGGATTTGCAGATCTACACCTCAGGGGTTGAACTGAAAGGATGTCTGACAACATTAAAGACTTTTGCTGGTACAAAGTCTTCTCGGGTACAGAAAGGGACATCACCACTAAGAAAACAACATTCCTGGACAACCATAGATTGCTATGAAGTAACAGTCCTGTACAGATGAAAAGTGCTTCAAATTAATGTTTACAGTGGGTCACACAGCACAGACCCAGGCACTGCAAACTATCTTTCCACTACCCACTTCACAGTCAGTAACTATCAGACATGTCTGCAAACTTAGAGCTATCAGGTATGAGGTGTGCATCAATTTCAACCTGGAATTCCTCTACTCCAGTGTTAAATATACAACCCATTAAGACATTTCTGTACTTTCTAATAGAGACAAATTTGAATTAAAATTTTGTTCCGTAGGATTTCTGACATGAAGGTGTTTTTCTCTGACTACAAAGGTGTATTACAGAAGCAGTAGTTTAATTACCAGGATAAGATACCTCTACTATCACCTATTTAGGTGTGTCTACACTGAAATTCAAGAAAAGAAAGATGGTTCAAGTGTCTAGTATCAAGGCATGCAAGTTGAAGCACAGCATACAATCTAAACTGATGCTATACATCTAAACTATTGTTTCTAGACTACCACTGTGAGAAATTCCAGCATTCCACGCTGGCTCGCTGGTGTTCATTCTTTAAAAAAAATATGCACTGTTCCCATATTTTGAGATTATTTGCCTCTTTCAGAACCACTTTGGTACAGATTTGATTTGATAAGATAAGATCTAGAACTTACTCTGACTGTAACAGGTATTTCATGTGGTACTCAAAGAACCAGCAACATTCTTCCCAAGAGAAATCTGAAGAACTTGAAAAAACCTAAACAAGCATCCTAGATATTTATTTTTATATCTAAAAAACCCTCTATATATATTAAAAAAAAATCCATGCATATACACACACACCCCACCTCAGAACAATAAACTACTGCAAAACACAAGTGACTTGGTAATTAAATAGTAAAATACTGCTCTAACAACCATTTGACTATAAACAACTGAAGGACCTTATTGCTTTAATCAACAGTAAGATGTTGCCCCTAGACACTCCATTAGGGAATATTAGTTTACCTTAGGAGTTAAAAAGTGCTTTGATACATTTTCTTTCTGTTTCTAGCCAGTGTAATCTCTCTTGTAAATCCATACATTTAGCAGTGCAGAGCTTTACAACCTCCTGTATCACAAGCAGGAGTGATCATGTTTTCCATTTGCACTTTGTAGTGCTGGTGCAGCTGCGTAAGGCAAGTTAAAAGTAGGTGTAAATTGCTACTGGTAGGGCACTGAAAAATTCTGCTTTGCCAAATATCTGTACTTATTTTGGCATAAGCAGAGAAGATGACACATTGTGAAAAGCAGCAAGAAATCACATGCACAGCACTTCTCTCTCATGCAAGGTGTTTCTAGTGATGCCACTAAATAACCCCTTGCTTGGTTATTCCAAGCCTTATTTGAACAACTAATTGGAAAGATCCACGTAAGTGTAAGCCAGTTATTTTTTGTATGAAACTCAGTATAATGCCAGTTACCATTATCTTCACTACAAAGTTAGAGTTCAGCATTCAAGTTAACCACAACCCATTTTCCTAGTTTTCATAGTAGTATGAAAAAATATTTAAAGCTAATTTAGAACAAAATTTGTTTCCTCTTTGTCAAAAAGCAACAGACACCTGCAACATCACATTGAACAGGATTCGGCAAAAGTTTAATCAGAAGTAACTTAATCAGAAATAGACACAAAAATATCAGTAGAGAAAATTAGTTTTGTCATTTACCTACCATGCACAAAAACACGTTTAGTATCTACTGAGATTTTTAGTAACAAGACAAAATATGAAAGAAAAGTCAAAACGAGAAAAACTTGACTCCATTTGAGATAGACAAGTCATTTAGCATATTCTGGTCATTTCAGCAGGTGTTACTGAGAACTAAGCCACAGCTTCTCAGAAATAACAAGAAAACTACCTCCAAATCACAGAAGGAACCAAGACAGAATAGAAAGTTGTGGAGAAGTCAGGTATATACTGCTGCTAAAGAGAGAATCGTACCAGTCCCTATTGCTGGTTATGGTGGTGGTATGACCCCTTCGGCCCCAGCAGCGGGGCATAATCTGACCTTTGCTCAGAAGCAGCAGCTGGTTTTGCCTCTCCAGGGTTCCAGAATAGGGAGAGTGGGCCAGCAGCTAACGCACACTTAGTTACTCAGACTGGGTCACAATTTTATCCCAATTAGTTATTAAAACTAGCTCATATTCTATTTTCAAAGATATGAAAAGTAACTTTAACATGAGTCCTACCACTACAGCATTTTAATGGCACAGGACTATTTTTTTAAAATTTTTTATTATTTAAGTGCTCCTATTGCCCATCTGTAGGCACCTACTAGGGAGCTGCAGAGGCTAGGTATAATTAAGGATCAATTTTCTATTTTGGAAGCTCTTTCTGAAAGCTGGCTTCTATCACCTTGAAACTTAAAACACACTTATGGCCACAGATTTCTCAAGACTACGCATAGTTATATAACATTATGTGCAGTTAATTTTGACTTGATCAGTATCTGATAGGATATGCCTCTGTAGGAGTAAGAGAAAAGCTGTGCCTACATAATTACTGACCATCTATTTAATTCATCCCTATTTATTTTACCTTTCTTGAATGTTTCAGTACACATGTGATCAAAATTATTAATGAAATGAGAATGTGAAATCTGTATAATTTGTGTTAAATCCAAGCTGTAGAAGAACCTTCAGAAACAGGAGAGAGATGCCCCAAAATGGCTGCATACAAAAGACTGTTGGCCAGAGAGCGAGATTTATTGCTACATCAAGTTGGCACTAAAGCAGCTCTTGCTCTAGGTGATCAAAACAGTGGCCAAATTTTCCCTGTCAGAAGGGCCAATCTAACCAAGCATTAGAGAAGATATGACCTGTTTCAGGTGGCATTCCATTGCATCTCTGTTCTCAGAAGTAAAAAAAATGGATAGTTACTAATTTCTGTAAGGTGCTTCAACAACCTGCAAGTGAAAACCCTACATGAAAGGTCAGCTTGTAATAAGACAGTGCAGAAGGTTGAGTAAGACTTAATGTAACAAGAAACACTAAATTTCTGAAGGAGCTGGAATATCTGCTTCTTCCTTTCTTTAGATATCCAGACTAAACACTACTCAGTACCATCAGTAAGGAGTTAGATATCTATTCATATATATTTCTGTTTCTTAAACATTCCAGTAGTTTAATAGAGCACTACAAACAAGCAATGCATTTTTCAATTTCTCAATTGCATTAAGCTAATTCACATAAGGGAAAGTAATTCTCAGATCTTTTGATGTTTTAGATTTCCACCTACCAGATACCTGGTACCCAACTGTACTAATGAGGTCAACGGAGATTCTCATTTGAATAAATCTCACTAATATGAATAAGGACTAGACAACCACGCACTTGAAATAATGCAAAAAGATTCATGAAATTTTTAGTAAGTATTGAACAGTATTACCTTTTTAGTAGATGGATAAGTAAGCTACACCCCAGAAAAACTATTCCACAAATTTGCAGCAGCCCAGCTGTTCCAATGGCACAAACAGTGACTAGACCAGGCAAAAGACTAGAATGGGTCACCGCATCCTAAGGTCAGGAGCACTTGATTCTAGCCCTATTGGTAATAACTTGTGGAAAAAGTTTGCTTCATTTCAATCTGAATAAACACTACATAAATACAATCCCAGGAAATTCAATACTTAATACAATTATCTGAAAATCAGTACATTTGGTAAGTACAGTTTCCCAACCTACAGAAAAAAATATTTCCGGATAGTGGAAGGGGAGAAGCAACAACAGCTTGGTATAGCAACTTACAGTAGAACCTGTATCATCCAAGTAGATCCAGGTCATTAAGTTAAAAGCAGTATCACAATCTAAGACTTTCTAGTCAAGGAACAGTTCTCCACATTCAAAAGTCACTTTACTAGTTTAACAGGAAAAAGCATTTAGACCCTTGGAAAAAATACATCCCATGGCAGCTGTGATGCTTTACATGGCCCTTAGGTCTCAGTCTGAGCTCTGGTAAAGGAGAATGACATCAAATTCTAAGCAATTTCACATTTGTTTGGCACCAGGGACTATTCTGCAAGTTAACTGAAGACACTTAAAGCTTCTTAGTCACAAATAAATCAGATCTGTAGCAGTTTCAATGGATGCGCAGGACTGAAATCCAACTCTAATTCCCAGGGAACATTACAAGAAAATGAAAAACACCACATGACAAGACTCTTTGGTATGTAGAGTCTGGTTTACACTAGAATTAGTATCTCACAAATGCAGTATTGTTGATATATTCAAGCAAGCTTTGATGAAGTCCCAAACTTAGGAGAGTTGCAGCTGCACAGACACCCAATGCATTCAGTACAAGGTACATAATGTCACACTGAGTGACAATAACTGGGGCTAAGTGCCTTGTGTCTAGGTGGTGTGTGAATATACCCTAATATTCAGCACTCTTGGAAGTAGACAGAAACTTTGGAAATCCTCTTTTAAAGTCAAGATCTTTATCAGCAAGTATGAGGAAAAATTTTGTACATGCTGTACATGAACTGTGTATTCTGAGTGCATTAATAGGTTTTACACACAAGAACTATCTCCTTGGCCTGAACTACCTACCTCTAAGTTATCTTTAAACTACCCAGGCCTAAAAGTCTTCAAACAGTGCTTTACCCTCCACAGTAAAATGTGCAAGACCTTTTTCAGATATCTTTGTTGTGTAACTGGATCAGGTATAGGTAATAAGATAAAGCTTGTCAAGAGACAATATGGACAAGGACCACTGGTTTGTGAGTATACTGGTACAGGATCTAACCCAGACTCCTAAGAAGCAGCATAAAGAATGAGTATCAAAAAGCGCTTTCTATACTAGATCTAACTAGAAGTATCAGTTCAGAACAGGACTAGCCTTCTCCAAAGAGACTCAGTTATCAAGAGAACAGCATGAGTGGAGGAGCTGCGCATTAGTTTCAGATTTTGAAAACTATAAAACCATACTGATCTAGGCAGTCCCATTATGAAAGTGATTTCAGCATGCAGAACTTTATAATCTGTGACACCAGAGACAGAAAGCCAACGGTGTTGAAGAGAAGCTGCCTGAACACAAATTAACAGAGTGACTAGCATTAGAACAAGGTAAATGTGGACTCGATACTCATTAGCATTTCCACACAGATACAATAAAACATATGCTTGTCTGATGTTATCTGTACGCTTACACTAGTAAACAAAGATTTTAGCTGACCAACTTACTGTAACAGCAAAAGCTGGTATTTTCTGCACTATGTTAGTTTTGTGGGATGGTAAGGTACAAAACCTGCTGCAAGCCTTTAGAAATCTTACTCTGCTATGCAACGCACTTGGGGAACAGTATTTGAAAAATAAAAACTTTAAGTTTCATCCTTGACCTTACAATTAAGTATGTATATTTAAAGTATATCCTTGTTGTCATAGGGAACAAATACAGTAAGAAAACACTAGTGGCATTTGTGACTAGTCACAGCAACTCCATTTTCCCCGCTAGCTCCGCCTTTTCTTTATCACTAGGTATGAAGTGCAGCACACAGGATAAAAGAGCAGGTAATAAGATTCTTAAAATTAAATATCACAAAAATCAAGTTTTCAAACTTAAGTTTTCTAATGGTCAAAGAGACTGAAGTTTAACTCTCCATGTTATTTAATTCAGACCAAAGTAAAATGAACCTTGTTCTTGAAAAAAGCAAGACAAAGATCACGTCTGTTTCCCACATTCTAGCCCAGTGCCCCTTGCAAGGGGCACTTAAAAGAGACATTTCAGCCAACAATCCTCTTAACCACTCCTATTCTTAAACCAAGACAGAATTCTGTCTCCAATTAGGTTTTAGATTTCTGCTTTCCAAGTTGAAAAGCATTCTCTCCAAAATAATTAACAGTACTATAATACAATTCTGTTTCATCCTTAGCTTGTACATATGTGAGGGAACAGACACAGAAACGTGAATTTTATAGTTTCTGAAGCTGCACTTTACAAGCCAAACAGGCTGGTTTGAGGTAATACATCATCTGCTGCCAAAATACAGACCCCTGCCACTTGGATTAAGAGACCACTCTGGTAGCTGTAACAGGATCTGTCGCCAAGATCTCAAAGCTTCAGGACGCAGTCAGAGTCATCACTAGCTATGTATGCCCCCTACATTTGTAACAAGAATCTTATTCAGACAGTACTTTACCATATACACTAGAACTTCCTTAATTTAGCTTGTCTGGACACAATTTGTGGCCTCAGGAGCTGCTTCTAACTCTGCATACAGGATATTTTTGACTGGTTAGGCAGCATGTATACAGCAATTGAAACTACCATATTCACAACAAATACTGAGTCCTTCTGGAGAGCTCGAGGTATAAATACACAGTATTATCTACTACTGCCTTCTTTTTAGGCAGTTCCATCACAGGGTTGGAGTTTTTTTATAGAGAATTTAAATTATTCTCAGAACACCAAGTATGGCAGAAAATCTGTTAAAGAATCCTAACGGTCTATGAAAGAAGTTTGCTTCATGGTTTGATTTTTTTTTTTAAAGTAACAGCTTTGTTGCAGATTAATGGATTGTTATTTAGATTAAAGCATTACTAAGTCCATAAAGGCAAGGATGAAAACATACTGGACTCACACAGCAAATAGAATTCCTTTTATTTATAACTGCATTCTATGACATTGTGGCAAAATAGTCTAGTACAGCCTGCCTTGCTACTCCATTCAATATATACCAAAAGGAAGGATCAAAGACAACCTCTAGCTCAGAAATCCTGAGGCACAAGCTGCTAGAAGCTGAGCATGTTCTTGAGGATCTATTTTCTTGCCTTTTTACTTTTCCATTTACAGATAGGTTTCCATAATGACCTACAATACTGAACTGGACACACATGTTCATCAGGACAAGTATAGTAGTTCTTAACTCAGATTGTTTAAGGGTCACCACCAAATGTAGGAACTCAGGAAAATAGTATTTTATTATTTTTCGCTTCTTCAGTGGTGCTTCTATAATAACAAGATAAGCAAATATGTAAGTGAACCCTAACTCTTTTTTTTTTTTAGTCTGTTCACTGTTGGCTTCACAATATCCTGTCATAAAGTGTCATTTATATTGGAAAATGTCACCCAAGAAAGCAAACATTTCAGAGAGCTCGTAATTCCCTAGGGGAAGCAGACACAGCAACTGAAAATTAAGTTACCCACAGTTTCTGCTAGATAACCACCTCCCCTCCTCCAACCAACCTAGAAGGATCTGGTCCTAGGAAACACTGGTAACACTAAGCACTGGTAGGAAAGGTAAACCACATAGCTGAGTTCCCATTCATTGCCAATTCCTGCGTTCTATTTACAAGACCAGAGAGCTCCAGAATGAGTATCCAGTTTAAAGAAGTGGTCCATGTTCTTACTCATGTCAACCCTACCTCTGTAAAAAAGGGAACAGAGAAGGCGGCTAAGTAAGTACACTCAGAATATACTGAGATTTAAGTATCACTTCAGGCTTTTCTTTTTACTATGTTGTATTTCTCAAACTCTTGGAATTGTAGAATAAACTAGACTTACCTGAAAGCAGAAAGGTGGACCAAAGCCTTTTCTGACTTACACCCCTTTGAAAGTTCATTTAAGGATGTGATTTGTAAGCATTGTACACATGAAAAGAAGAACTGAAAAGAGTTATGAATAAGCTGACAGGAATTTTTCAGCTACGGAATACATCTCTGGTTTAAACTTCCCTGTCCTGCTTCCCTATGGAATGCCCAGATCTGTCCTGACAATATACTCAGAACCAGCGTCAAACGTGGTAACAAACCCTGCCTTTCCGCCAAACCCATCACGCGCTGTAATACAATCTTTGGTAATCTACAAAGCGTTTTCATTGCATTTCTTACAACTGTATTTTTTAACGCAGAAATTAATTAGCCTACAATAAGAATTGCTACATTCTGCGATGGGCAGCTTTTATTGTAAAAAGGACAGACTGTAGTGTTCCACAAGAGAAACATTTTTTAAATTACAGTATTTGGTAGGTTTTTGTTAGCTTAATACCCCACCTGCTGGCTGATGACTAAATTACATTGTGATAGCTATCGAAGTCACATGCCTATTATTCTCTCACCAGTAGGTAGCTATACGCTGTCATGGCAACTGGTACAATTCTATGTAGAAGATGGACTGCACAGCTGGGTTCACCACAGTGTGAAGATTAACATACAGAAATAGAACCTAGATGGTTGTTATAAAACAGACATTAGTCTAAGATTTTTAATATCCATCCAGATTGATCACACTGAAATATTACAAAGCATAACGTGAATAAGAAATACTACAAAAACAGTGAACTCCTCATGTATTTTCTGTAAGAATTCCTACACCTTCAACTGTGCCCAGCTCAGTCACCACACCAGGCTATGTTATATTCAGGTATAGTTTCTCAAAAATGGATCAAAGAGTCTAGGAGAAAAGACAGAAGCCAAGGCTTATAATGTAAAAATATTTCAGTCTTACTTATTTGAAAATGCCATTTGAAAGAACAGTTTTAAAGCTTAGCTTATTTTAAAGAATGAGTACAGTCTACTGCTCACTTCGTAACCAAACCTCACTTGGTTAAAGGAGCTCTGCTTGCAGTTAGTGCTGGCCTGAGTTTAGGACCTACTTAATCATTTGAAAAAGCACAAATAAGGGACCTTTCAGAAGCAGATGTGCCTGCCTGTCATGTCCATCCCCCCATACTCAGGGAAATGTAGTCAGTACACACTTGCTCAGCTATGCTGAGACATGAAATGTTTCTGCAGTGGCCCTGAACTTACGCAGGAACCTAGAAAATGTTCTTTCCCAGTAAGGTGCCAACTCCAGGATTATCTTCTATTTCAATCCACTGACTCCCCAGCTTGAGCCTCCTGAATCTCTTGCAGATATTGCCACATGGAATCAACTGCCTAAAAGACTGTTACTAAAAGCTGAACAAATACAATCAAGTTACACGTAGCAAGAGAAGTCAAAAATCCATATACAGGCTTCCTTTACTGCAGTAGACATGTTTAGTACTGTCCCAGTGTTAGAAAGCACGCTTTGCTGCGAATTGCCACACAGCACAGCAGCTCCTCATCTTCTAGTAGCCTAGCATTCTTAAGTGCTGCGCACCTTACCAAGTCTCCAGAAACCATGGCAAAACAAAGCTAATCAGCCCAGACTTCACAATTTACTAACGGGCAACACAGCACTAAAATACTATTTCTGAAACTCCACCACTATTGGTCCTTTTTATATTACTTTGAAAAATCTGGTTTTAAAACCTGTTAACAGAATTGCACTTTTAATTAATGAAACTACCACAGACCACCTGAGCAAACAAATATTTCTGTGTCTGGCTGTTCCCTAAGTCAGGGAATAACTACTGCAACAGTGGTGAGATAAGCACAACCGACAAGTTAAGTTTTACGAAAGCTATTGTAACATTCAAATATAAAGACCACACAGACTTATTTCCCTGTCAAAAATAGATGAATTCCAGCATTTACAGGAAGTAATATCAATAAAGATCTGTTGTTGCAACATTTTTCCTTAGAAGAGATTCAGCAAATAAGTTGCTCAACTACATATGAAGATCTCTATTCTAGTGAAAGTAGAATGAGGAGCACTAAGCAAGCAACCTCAATCAGCATTCCTAGCATTTAATGCTGTATCGGTAACCTTTAGCTGCACAAGTGAAACACCTAATGAAAAGACCTACTTCTTTTGCAGTTTTAAAAATTTTTTTACTCTGGTATTGCAAGCAAATCAATTCTGCATATTTGCTCAAAATAAAGGTAATTAACAGCCTTAACTTAAGGGACAGTAAGGGAAATCTTATTCACAATGTAAGGTTTTGTCTATATGCTATATATACATACCTTGACCAATGACGTTTTCAGCTTAGTTGCTGTTTGACATCTCTTAACTACAGTATGATCTTCTTATGTCATGCTGAAAGTGAGAGCCCTCTAATGGCTACAGTGAAAACATCACCTGTAGCAGACTTGAAACCTACCTGCAAATCACATGGCAGCTGCCCAATGCGATGGGGTATTGTCCTACGAATCCTGGCAAGTTTGGAGAGAATTTTCTCCCAGTAGTTAAAGATACTACCTTCAGAGACTTCCACCCTAGGAGGTCTGTAAGAGAAAGGAAGATACTTGAAGGGTATGTCAAAAAGCTTGGCAGGGAGAAAATTAGAAGGGCCAAAGCCCAACTAGAACTTAAGCTGGCTACTGCCATAAAAGACAATAAAAAATGTTTCTATAAATACATTAGCAACAAAAGGAAACTAAGAAGACTCTCCATCCTTTATTGGATGTCGGGGGAAACATAGTGACAAAGGATGAGGAAAAGGCTGATGAGGTACTTAATGCCTTCTTTGCCTCAGCCTTTAATAGAACAACTATAAAAGTTGTTCTCTGGGTAGCCAGCCCCCTGAGCTGGAAGACAGGGATGGGGAGAAGAATGAAGCCCCCATAATCCAAGGGGAAATGGTTAGCGACCTGCTACACCACTTAGACACACACAAGTCTATGGGGCCAGATGGGATCCACCCAAGGGTACTGAGCAAGCTGGCAGAAGTGGTCACCAAGCCACTTTCAATCATTTATCAGCAGTCCTGACTGACCAGGGAGGTCCCCATAGACTGGAGGTTAGCAAATGTGATGCCCATCAGCAAGAAGGGCTGGAAGGAGGATCCAGGGAACTACAGGCCTATCAGTCTGACCTCAGTGCCAGGGAAGGTTATGGAGCAGATTATCCTGAGTGCCATCACGCGGCACATACAGGACCACCAGGTGATCAGGCCCAGTCAGCATGGGTCTATAAAAGGCAGGTCCTGCTTGACTAACCTGCTCTCCTTTTATGACAAGGTGACCTGCTTAGTGGATAAGGGAAAGGCTGTGGATGTAGTTCACCTGGACTTTAGTAAAGCCTTTGACAC
>NW_009228463.1:0-12316 GCF_000690835.1 Fulmarus glacialis
TGGCTGTGTGGTGCTTAGGTGCTGGCTGGAGCTAAACCACCACAACATGGCGTGATAAAACAGGCTGAAATCCCAAGAGCAAAGAAGAGCTTCAGTTTTTGATATGAGAGATGGCTATTCCCTGTCTGAATTTGTTTTACAATAATGCAACAAATAAATTTCAGAAACTGAGCTCAGAAAAAAAATGGAAAAACAATTCAGTTTAAAATTAAAAACAATTTAAAAACAATTCAGAGTAAAAACAATTCAGTTTGAGCTTCAGTAATCTCAATCTAATCTGAGATCATACCAAAAAATATGAAGCTTTTTTGAAATTCCATTTCCCTTCAGTCATTCTGGAGATGGAAGAATATGGGGCCAAATATTGCAGGACCCTTGTGGGCCAGTTTTGCAAATCCACTTCCTAAAGATGAAGGAAATATTTCTGGGTACACTGATTTGGGAACCTCTGCCTACAGCATAGGTAATTTAATGAGAAAATGTAACTGTACACACAAGTAATTTCAATCACAAAATTTACCAATTTACTTTTGGCTAAGCCTGAAGAAAGCTATTTAACTGGCAAGCTAGTTAGGCATAATTCCTGAACACTACATTAATAGGCGGGGTTTTAAAAAAAAAACACTTTATGGATTTCCTAACATGATGTGTGCTAAATCCCCTTCTCCTGCAAGACTTTTTTTTTTTTTCAAAAGTGTTTTTCAAGGATACGGCAAGACCAAACCAATTAATGGAACTGTTCTTTCACAGTGAGGGTAGCTGACGGCAAGTTAGAGGAGCTGTGTTAAAAAAAACCTGCTCCTTGGGCAATGTAAGATGTAACAGAACCCATCTCCTAGCCCTGAGATTGCAATATGTTTATTTTTAAGGAAAAAACTATGTGTCTAAAACCCGTAAGTATTTACACATTTTTTACAGTGTGGAGTTTAAGTTTACTGAGGAACCTCAGGCAAAAAGATTTCATTCTGAGAACCTCAATGACTCGTCTACATAAGAAGCATTAATCTGAGTCCCCAGACTAAAACCTAACCTTGTATCCTACCACTGAAAGTAAGCAATAGCAGAGGTTTTAGGAAAACAGTATTAGAAACAGGAGATGTACTGGGATTCTTGTCTTCTATATTTTCCCCCTTCCCCCCAAGTTATGGCAATCGCAGTTTAGGTACTTTTTGAGCCATCCTCCCTGCTGACACATTTATTCACTCTTTTATAATTTTGACCTCTATAAACTGGGAAATTACTTAACAGAAGACATTCATTTCTGCATTGTGTGAAAAAGTGCTGCTTTCCCTTCTAAACTTTCTGCTCTTTGCCAACTCCAAGCTCCTGTGTTACAAGCAACGATAAATTAATAATTCCCTACTGATTTCCTTCACATGGTACAAAATTATATAAACCTGTGTCACGCTCCTTCTCCATTCATCCCCTTTGAAGACTAAGTGTCTTACTCAGCCCAGCTTACCTGATGTGGAATATTTTCTATTTCTGACCATCCTTCTTAAAATTCTCTCTACCTCACCTAGTTCTACCGCATCTTTTTTTGAGAAAGGATGCTCAAAAATTCATTCAGCATTCAAGTTATGAAAGCATTATGAATTCATAGCGTCATACTGATATCTTCTGTTCTGCATTCTATTCCTTCCAGATAATTCCCATGTGCTTTTTGGACTCTTGCTACACACCAAGTTGATGTCCTCAGACAGCTATCCCAGATAGCTCCAAGATCTTGTTCCTGATTGTTTATCTCTTCCACCCAACCTCCTGGGCATTTGCCATCTCTATATTTCAATTGAAATTTCTCATTCACTCTGTTGAGCTTTTCGAGACTGTTTTGCAACTGCTTATACCCTGAGCAATTTGCTGTTTTACAGAAATTATGTAACCTTGCTTGAAATGATGTAATTTATGGTATCAAGATTATTGCATGATACAGACCCCAGCTCAGATCCTTGTGGCATTTCACCGGTAAAATCTCTCCATTGTGAAAACTGACCAAGGCTTCAGCTTGCTTAAGGAATTCTTCAGAAGCATTAAAAGAACAAAATGAGATTTTGTATTTATTTTCAGACCATTTATGAAGGTTTATGAAGTTTGAAAGCCAAATTTGGCTCTCACAGTAGAGTAAGAAGGGTTCACTTTGCAAAAGGTTTGGACTGGAAGCACTGTAAAAAGATATGATAGAGATGAACCAGTCTCTGAGACATAGCAAAAAAAAGCAAAAAAACACAGAAAAAAATGTTTTTTTCTTAAAGGACTGTAAGTGAATTGTGCCCTCTTAGCCATAGAACCTGGGGCCAAAAAGCAGAAGCCTGACCTCTGAAGCCTCAAGGGATTTAGAAGGAGGTTTTTACTTAATTATTCAGTAAAAAATAAACAATGATATTACACTAATCTTTAAATAACACCTCACTATATGTCATGTAAAGGTCAAAATTATTGGATTATTCTTATGCTCTGCAGTTACACGGGAACTGGAAGGATAGTTCAGACCAAGGAATCCAAAAGTGCAGGTTGAAAAGTCTTTGCTTACAATTCACAAAATGGCTTTTTAATTGTGAATGTGGGTTGCTTTGAATTACCAATAATAAATGTCAGCTGCATGAATTCTAGTCAAGCATGAACTAAGAAATTATTCTGATTCTCCCTTTAACAATGTCACATCATGTTGCATCTCTGTTTGGCCCCAGGGCACTGTCCTGGGCTCAGGAGAGCTAGATTCAATGGCTGGCTTAGACATAGCCTTATTGTGGAAGCTTGGTTAAATCTCTTAGTCAATTTTCTGGGAATTAAGCACCTAAGTGCTTTTCAGGATCTGATCCTCTCTGTAAAATAAGTAGTAGAGAAATTCATTTTCTCATAGAACCTGCGAAGTCAAGAATCTGTCATCGTTCATGAAGCGCCAGAAGATACTGACCACAAAAAACCAAAACAAACAAACAAACAAAAACCACAAAGCCAAAACACAAACAGACAGAAGTGAGTGTTTTGTTAGAAAGAGCTGGGGATAATTGTCAGATTCAGATGCTATACACCAAGCCTAAATTTCCAACTCCTTTACCTGCCAGCTGAATGCGTTTTGGAAGTCATTTCACTGGACTCTGCCTTAGCTATCCCATCTGGAAAATATTATCAATCTCTTTTTTAAAGCATTTTGAGATCTATTAAGGAAACAGTGTAATAACATATTAGTTGGTGTTCTCACTGAACCCAAACCTAAAGAAGACATATAAGCTGCTGGGCAGGAACAGCATTAGAGTATTTTTCCTATGAGTTGCTAGTAAGTACAATGTGTAGGGTTTTTTGTCCTACTGAAGTATCATGGATAAATCCACAGATCCCAATCATTAGCATCTGTCAGATGCTATGAGGAAAAAGAGGTGCCTACATACAGATCCGAGAAGGAGAACTTTTGATTTTTGCCTCTTCTGATACAGTGGATTTCACAGAATGTCTTCCCAAAGTACAGGATGATGAGGGACACCCATTTCAGTCTTACTGATATGACTTAGTTGCAAGGCTGGAAAACATATATAAAAAATAACCTGTCCTTCTAAATGGAGATATATTCTAGCTTTCCTTACTTCTAATTTATGATCTCCAACTCCCAACAAATATATCTGAGCTGAAATCCTGGCTCCAGGGAAGCCAATGTCAGATCTTCTGTTGACATAAATGACCATCATGAGCCACTGTAAATAACCAAAATATGCCAGTCAATCTCTCTCACCTGTTTCAGAATTCTTAAGGGCATATTCCAGTTTATACCTACTTAAGGTTCAGACTTACAATCGACTTAAATTTTTCTCTTTCAGTGCTAATGTTTTTTGTAGTGTCCCCAGAATTGTTCTTTTTTTTATTTTGGACAGCTATTACCAGTTCAAAGACACTTTTTTATTAACATTCTGTGAATAGCTTAATTAAAATGTTGTGCTTTTTCACACATGTTAGAAACACTGCAGGCTTAAAATAGAAACAATTCTAAATAGAGGCTTGGTTCTCATTCACACGAGTATAAGTTAACCAAGTGAGATGCAACCCCGATTCATTCAGTATATCAACACAAAGACAAGACCCATGTCATTTTCTTTTGTGAATTACTTACTTATTCCTCCCCGTATCTGGCATACCATTGTTAGTGTTTCTAATATGTAAATTGAAGTATGCAATTTTTTTCAACAAACAAATGTCTAAATGCAGACGTTTAACTCTACTCCCTGAATAGCAGGCTGTGATACCAAAGAGGCAATGACAATTTGAACTGACCATTGTTTTCCCAACCGAACCATATGAATGTATGGTTTTAAAATGCTAACAAGAATCCAATGCTATCAGGAAGGAATCTCAAACATCAGATTAAAAGAATTACTGAGGAAAAAAACCTAGCAAAGAGCCACTGACCCTTCTCCTATGAATAGATTCATATAGCTAAGAATACATGTAGTTGCTTTCAAAAAATTATACAGGCAGTGATCTAGACTGCAAGGAACAAATACGAGAAGAAGCTTCTTTATCATTCATAAAGGACAAATTCCACCTTTGTTCACATGGATAACAGGAAGCAGAGCTTCAGCTCTGCACCCCTTTCTTTTTAAGCATAATTGAACATGCTATATATTTCCACTGTGCCTAAGTATGGAGCTAAAAAACAGTACTGCCTCTGCATACAGAAAAGCTCCTGGGTGTATTAGTACTTCCTCTAGATCAAGTGTTGCATATCACTGCACTCGAACTCTCTTTATTATGCAGAAATAACAGCCTGCCTCCATCAGGCAAGAATGATATTTTTTAATTTGTTTCAAATTAAGATTCATTTCCTCCACCTGAGATCTAAAAGAAACTAGGAAAAAATAATATTCACCTTCCTTCTAGCATTTACTCATTTGCAAATGAGTAATACAAACGGCCATTTTGAAGATGTTCTTCATCTTTATAAATATGCAACTCTTTCCTGTGCAGTATCAACAGCCTTTGGAGTCACCCAGAGAAAATTACACTTAATCAGACCAGCTAACTCAACTGATTTGTCCAGGAAAAAATTGCTTTGACAAAAAATCACCATTTGCTTTGAATGGGAGTTCTTGGATTTACAGAAGCCCAGATCACAAAAGGTCTGTAATACCTGCACAAAGAGCCACTGCATATGTGCAGACCAGCTCGCTGTCTTGGGCAACAAATGCCACTGTTAAAGCAAATGCTAGAACTGAATACTCTGGCAGCTGAGAGACTCAGTAAATTCAAACCATGCTGAGTCTGACCTACTGGGCTTCCATAACTCACACCTACATCCAGCAACTTGAACTGGTGTAGGAACATCCGTTTTAAAAGAATAAGTTTTTTTAACTATAAGGAATTAGTGATTTTTTACTACACAGTCAAGGCACCATTACCATGTTTTTCTTTAGTTCAGGGTTTGTATTTCTGATAAACTTAAAGGCGATATAAATGTTTGAGATAAGTAGTTCAACAGGCAGTAGGGAACTTAGTCATTTAAGAGTGGGGCACGTTTGAATCTATCACACCCATCTGAATGAATGTCTGCAGGAGCTTTGTATCACACTGACTTCAGTGACTCCAGCCCACAGCCTCTTAGAACTAGTTCTTTTTTAAAACTGTACTCCCTACATGGTTTCTAGAGCCGGGGGGCGGGGAGGTGGGGGAAGAAAAAAAGAGTATCCACAAATGTCAAATAGTGCATTGTGAGAAACCAAACTTTAATTTGTTCATCTTTTTTAAACATAAAAGGCATTGTTACTATCTCTCACTAATCCAAGACTAGAGGAATTGAAGCCTGATTGTTTTATAAGATAACAAAAGTACCAAAAATAACAGAAGTTGTTTTACAGTTTATCAGCATGAGCAGGAATTTTTTCCTTTTAATTAGCACTTCTGGAGAGATGAACAGAGCAAAGCATCCACAGGAACAAGGTTATCAAACTCTACACTAGAAGTGAAGCACCCACCTGAGGTCAGGAGCATATGATGTGGTTGAACTTAGTGACAGAAGAATTCTGCAAGCAACAAATATTCTTGTTTTGAGTTAAATATGCTGGTATAACCCAGCCTGATATTGTGATGGTGAGGTTTGTGTGGAGTGTGGAAGAGAAGACCAGGAGAAGGATCAACTTTTGTCTGTCAGTGCAAAGTACTAAGCCCAGTTGTTTCCCAGATCTCTATTCTTGGCTCGGTTATTATTTCTACAGAAATAAATCTGGCTATTTTTAAAGAGTGTAAGAAAAAATAATTTCACTGAGGAAAAAAATTTGAAGCTAGATAATATTGTGTCCTTGACATTTCTAGATGAGCATACCTACTGTCTCAAGCCAGCTACTCCTGCAGACACCTGCACTCCACTGTGAGACTGCTCTCTGTTGACCCCCTGAATAACACTATTTCCCAATATCTCCTAGCTTTGTTCCATCTGCGGCTCTTTCAAAAGTTGAAGTTAAATTCTTACAAATCTAAATATACCACATAACATTGTAAAAAGTGCAAGATACATTTCCTATGAAAGAAACACCATCAAAATAAAAAATTCCATTCGGGTGCCTCTTGGGGATCCCAAGTTAGGGATCTGGGAAGCTGACCTACTGATCCATGAAAAAGCCATCGTCTCTTTCTTCCCTATTGGTGGAGATACATGTCACACACCATGGAAACAGGTCTCTCTCACTGCTATGCCAAGTGATGAAAACAGTTTAAAAAACTGTGTCTAGGCTGTGGTCCCTGAAGCTTTCCTGTCTCTACTGGAGCTCAGTGCCTTTGTCAGCTGTATCACAACCAGAGGCTTGTGAAAAAAGAAAAGGGTGAGGAGGTAATGGTATTCAGAAAAGAAACATAAGGAAGAAACACAGCAGGTGGAACAGAGAGAAAAATTGGAGGACAGACCTGAATAAGAATGATATAAAAAAAATGGATCACAATGAATGATGGGGACTTTTTATTTGTTCCTTTTTATCTCTGACTTTGGGAAAACAAATCTTGCTTCTTGCTTCTCCTCCATCTAAACAGCAGAACAAATTCTTGTAGTCTCAAAACATCTGACACTCCATATGTCTTCAATATAGACCAGAAGCACTCATACAACTCTTCTGTTAAAACTAAATGTAATAAGAAAAAGCTATCAAAATTTCAGATGCATTTAAAAAAAAACCATCATGAACCAGCTGCAAAATAAGCATGGGAAGTATGTCGAAAAGTATCAATGAAGAGCATTTACTGAAAAATTTTCAATATCATGACCTTCTCTTAGAAACTGCCAGTTTCCCAGAACCAGAACATTTCACAGGAAAATTCTAACATCCATTAACCTTTCGTTAAGTCTCTTGGTTCCAATAAGGAATTTCTGCTCGATTATCAGAAACAGAATAGTACCCAGACCAGCTGTTCTCTAAAGGAAAGGTTACTTGCTTCTTTATAACAGCCTTGGTCACAGGCACACTCCTTCCTAGTCTCACCTGATACGGAATCAAAAAGTTTCACCGCACAAAACAACACATCCTTTAGTAGAAACAGATATAGTTGCATGCCTAGAGACTAAAGACAGAAAACAGCCTGTCAGCAAGTAGATTCAATCCACATCTTAATCATTAATTACATATAAGAATAGGCCTAGACTTAGCAATTTACTTGAAACTAATCTGATGAGCTCTAAGCAAACCAAAGTGTCTTCACAGAGCAAAGGCAAGATCCAAACTTGAGTGAAAAAGCCATACAGCCAAGTGGCAGCATCCCGCTTCCAGTTACAAAGCTGGCTCATGGAACATCCTCCACCTGCCTTGAGTGAGCATCCCCTGCATTTATTTTGTCATTGGACTCCCAAATTCTTTAAAAGGCAATAACAGAAAAATTGACTACTTTTTAAAAAGCTAATTACCAGAGAAAACTGACATGCCAAAAAGGTAGTGAGTCTGGCCATGGGTAATGTTTCTATTTCAGATTTGCCTAGGAAACATATAAGTAATTCTAGTTAAATCATTTATTTATATCCTTGTCTCATGTTAAATGTAGAAAAAGAGCTAGTAAGATCTCTACAGTAATTACTAATTCTATCAGAAAACACCAGACAATCTGAAGCCCAGCAAACTTTTACCCATTAGGGCTCTATTTTTATATAAAATACTTGTGCAGTGTTAAAATTCAGACCCACTAAACCAGAATATACATGTCAAGGCAAGAGAAGACTATTTAGATTAAAATATAGTTTTTAAATGAGACCTTCTTGTTCAAAGTCATTACGATATCTCTGAAGTTTAAACTGTATGGTATTATTGCAGACTATATTTCACTCTACTTAAGAAAACTGAAATTAAAACCACTTAGCATAGCAAATAGTGCATGAGAGCAGTTAAATAATGTCACTTCTCACTTCTTTCCTGTAGTGAAGTATGTTGCGATTTGATTGTACATAGAACTATATACCACAGAGCTTCAGATATAGCAAAAGCCCTCCTTTTACAGGAGATAGGACACACATGTACATATTTATACATCTGTACCTCTGTTCTTAGAAGTCCTATAATTCTATGCACAAAGTAGGCCTTTTCTGACTCAAGTAGTGAAAAAGGCAGATCAATTTACATTGTAATTAGCAAAAACACAGATACAGCTTTAAGAACATAACTATTTATTCAGAGATTGCACTTCAAACATATTTGCCTCCTTAATTTTTTATTATTATTAATTTATTTTCAGCACAGCTCTGTGTCTCTGTTTCCATCTTCTGGTACTTGTATTAACAGCTTATAGAAAAGAAACAGAATACTAGATGCACATGGAAAGACTAGTAAGTGCTGGCTTTCACCCTCAGGAATATTTAGCTATTCCATACAAGTTGTTCATCTCAGAATTGTCACACAAGAAAGAAGAAACATCAGAAAATCCACCTCAGAATCCTGAATGAACTGACACATGCAACTGCAGAAAAGGTTATTTAGCTGAGGCATGATGTCATGCTAAGCATCAGATTCTAGAAAAAAATATTGGAAAAGAGCTCCAAAGTAACTGAACCTACCCTCCTTCCAAGGCTCAAATATAATGGTGATAATTACAGAAAATCAGATGGGCATTTGGTCGCCTATTACAATTCCTTGGCACAATTCACACTGCAACATTTTTAATAGATGCATAAGAAGACCAGTGCATAAAAAAATAAAATCTTTCAATCATCAAATCCATTTTTAAAGTGATGCTCTAGAGCATCTTAAAAACATCTTGAAACAACATTTTTTAAAAAAGAGATAATCTCTAAATTTTATTAGAAAAAGCATCTGTCTGAATTTTCTTTTAATGTGATGGACAAGTCTGTCAGATAAGTCTGGAAGAGGCTAGTAAAGAATGAACCCACTGTTCTTATAATTCAGAATTTTTGTACTGAAATCCTATACCTAAATACCTTCTATATCGGTCCATTTGTTTCAGTTGCTTGTGGAATAGAGGTGAGAAGACAAGAACAGTACTTCCTAAAACTTTAAGTGGAGGGGGAGGAAGGGGCAAGAAGGGTTGTCCTAAATATGCAGCACAAATTACTCACAGCCATGCACTAAGTGGGATATTGAGCAACACTCCTGGTACTTGCTCATAGGCTGGGAGAATTGGCAGGCGCCTGACCGCTCCCCATCTTGGAGTTGAGTCCCTCACCTTTTGGGATTGTGGAGTTGAATGTCTTAGCACTTTACTCCTAAAACCTCTTCTACTGGTTATTCCTGCGTGGGTTTGCTGGTAAGAGCAGTGGTACCTTCCTATGCGCATTCTTAAACAACAGGTAGTAAATATAAGGGAGCCTAGAGAGGGGTGATCAGAGCACTCCCAAATTTGTCACAACAAATTAGTCAATTAGTCAATGTACAGCAACATGTCTTGAATCCAGATCCCCCACTATATATCAGAACTTTACCTTTAAATGAAATTACAATAGTGTCCTATTAAACAGTTTCCATTTAAAAGGGATTTTGGTGTAAAAATCTACTCTTTTTCATCTTTTCACAAAGGTCCCCAAACTGAATGGTGAGCACCATTAATTACAGTTTGAACAACAAGTAAGATGGCCTATTTATCAAATTAATTATTTTTTAGAAGTAAAGTGGAACTCTAATAAGCTAAAGGTTGTAAGGGATTAAGAAGATCGTGTCTAAGGATGTCAGCCAAGTTGTCCTTAGTGATTTCACCTCCATGACACAGTACAGAACACTAGAGTCGAGAGAAGTCCAGCCTGGGACAAATCAGACTCACTTTCCTGTTTTCCAGCCCTTCAGACTCAGTTCCTCAGGCACTCTTTCATCATCGAGGGGGCAGAGGGGAGGCAAGGAAAAACATTACCAAGTTTTCCCTTTACATTTTCATGGAAAATCAGCCACTGTTTAGGTCAAAAGAGATTCAGATCTCTGCAGAATAGTGAATAACGTGTATGGGATGAGGGATGTAACGTGCAAGTTCTTCACTCGTACATCAGTGCAATTCTATTGACTTCAGCCAAGGTGCTGCATTTGAAGCAAAAGGACTTTTCAAGTCATTCAATAGTCATACAGCATGTTTTAGTATTCATGCTCATCTCCAGGAGGAATATTTTCCCTTGTTAGTGTAGCTGCACAGCATGAAATAAGCCTTCCTTGCACTTCTCTGCAGAGGTGCACCATTTTCAGCTTACATAAACCAGGACTTCTTGTAGTCTTCACTGTGTGTGCCCTAACAGCCTTTCATGTCTAAGGTGTAAGTACTGTAAAAGCAAGGCAGGTATTATTGATTGCAAATGAAAGAATGCTCAGTTATTTAAAAAACGAAAGTTTTTGTACTTCTGTTAAAAAAAAGAAAGAAGTTTTTAAGGCAGTAATGGTAAAAAAACTCAAAATTTGTCCTGAAAACACCCTCTCTTTCCCCTCATCCTTATACACTCAGATGCACATGCAAGCACCTTTTCTCTTTTTCTCCTCCCAGTGAAAAATAAAAAACATGGGAGAGGGTGAAAGACAAAGAACAATGAACCAACTATTTTGTTTCCATATTCATAAAAGCGGTCTTTTTTTAAGGAATCTGCTTTCAAGTTTTCACCCTAAGAATTGCTATCAGTTCTACTTGCTATCCAGAATTTACAATGTGTCACACATTTTTTAAAGTGATGCTTGGGTGTCCTCACAGGTGAAATCTTCACCTTGCCATTCCACTTTCTAGGAAAGATTAAAGTCCACCGTATTATAAAATTATTGCACAAGACTATAACCAAAATAACCAAATTGTCTGGACATTTTTGGACACTTGAAGATAAAGTGATTTTATCCACATTCAATTTATGATCTTTGTGGCAGCTACCACCTTTTGACAGGATTCATTAAGGTACATACACTTCCAGACCACCTAATTCACTACAGAAAATCAGTTGGGCAAAGAAATTATTCTTCCTATTCTCTCAAGTTTTCTTTTTGGTACCATATTTTATAAAATGTTAAAAACTTTAAATAACCCAAAACCTTAGCTTTAGTACCCAAACTAGATAATAATCTGAGAACCTGTGGCAATTATGGCAGTGGCATTACAATACCAGATAAAACATATGTATTAATTAAATTCCTATTTTTGTCTCATAATCAAGATATTATACAGTCCCCAACATGAAAGATTTATAAAGCTGCATCAAGCTATGTATAAGTATAAACCTATCCACATTCATAAACATCTACACCATTCTGTAGAGTATTGGTCCATATTCTCAGTTTATTTGAAGTTAAGCAAGTCCAACAGAGGGTACTGATATGGCTCCTTTTTCACTATTTTATTCTACCATTAATTACATAGAAAAAAAACAAGGTTTGTAACATTCAAAGAATAAGCAAAACCATCAGATAACATTATCTTTTATACAACAGGATTCCTTGAGGTTTTTCAACATTAAAAAAAAATCACTATTTTTCCAGTAAAATGATGGAATATTCATCCTAACAACTGTATTCTATTACATAGATAGCAGCATACGTTAAGTATTTCTACAAGATATTCAGTCAGATGCACACCAACATTCATTAATAAAAGCTAAATTAACACAGCTTCTGATGAGAGCTTTGCCCAGCATGCCAGGCTTATGCCAGGCAGAATCTGAGATACTACTGCAGCATCCAAGCTAATCTACCATTTACCCAGCCACCTATTAGTTCCAGCTTTCAAAAGAACAATAAGGTGAAACTGCATATACCACCAAGGAAAAGCTGCTGTGGTCTGATATCACAGGCCAGAAAAATAGTCTAGACCCATATCTGCACTAGCAAAGCAGCTGAAAACAGAAGAAAAACAGTCTAGACCCGTATCTGCACTAGCAAAGCAGCTGAAAACA
>NW_009228464.1:0-2582 GCF_000690835.1 Fulmarus glacialis
TAAGATTTGGGTTTATTTCTCATTATCCTGCTCTGATGTGATTGGCAATAAATTAAAATAATTTCCCCAAGTCGAGTCTGTTTTGCCCATGATGGTAATCTGTGAATGATCTCCCTGTCCTTGTCTTGACCCATGAGCCTTTCGTTATATTTTCTCTCCCCTGTCCTGCTGCAGAGGGCAGTGATAGAGCGGCTGGGTGGGCACCCAGCATCAACCCACCGCAGATGGTTATTCACATGAAGACAGAGGTAGTGAGGCAAAATACCTGGCAAAATTTAGGTCCCAATTTTTCTCTCTTGTTTTCACCTGGCAGGTGGAAAAACCCTTCGGTGGGCAGTTTTTCTTAAATGTGATTTGTTGCAGATGTGACACATTTTAACCTTGACTTAGTACCTCTCATTCAGCAGTGCCCTCCACTATTTCATCTTTAGAGACATGGTTTGAACTCTTGTTTTTTTCTCTTTTGTCAATAGACTTACCTTGAATTGTCTTCTATTTCTATTTGGTCACTAATTTTTCAAAGGTCATTGATTTCTAAGGGAGACCAAAGGTTTCATTTAGTAATCTTACCTGAAAATTGCTAGGGGGGTTTAAGAAATGAATGTTTTCAGTCCCTGATGACATATTGTATTTTCCCTCTCCTATAATTTCAGAAAAACTTTTTAGAGTATGTATCTGACAGTAATGCCATTTTCAAAAGCAGAACCTGCGGTTATTTTCTCTCCTGCATGACCTGATTTAGTGGGTGTTCGCATGGCTGCTGGAGAGGTATCTAAATTTAGCTGGAGAAAGAAGCAGTATGTGGTCACCTCCCACCCAGGGGAGCTTTTGTGCAGAATATGAGAGACCCAGGTTCAGGTTCCAGTGATCTCCTGTGGCTTCCCGAGAATGCGCTTTAATCCACACAGTTTCAGGTACACTGATGAGAGTGTGCTCTCACTACCACCCGCCGGAGCTATTCCACTTTGCAAGGATTATTTAAGTATCTGTCGCATAGGAGGGATGGTTGGGGCATTTTACTAGGAGGGAAGAGACCTAAGTTTGTGTTCTAATAAACAAAAAATATTAATTATATACAACTGTATTTAAACACTCACTGGAGCAAGTGCTGAAAGTCAAGTCTTCTCTCACATAAAATTAGGTTGACTATCAATTTATGGGCTTTCTATAATGAAAACGCTAAAAATCTTAGGAGATGGCCCTACCTTGGGCACGGTTCCTCCCCTGAGACAACAAGTGAGGCACCTAATGCCCCAGAGAAATGCGAGGGTCTGAGTCCTATTCTTGTGCTTGGTACTGTACCGGTGCTGGTGCTCTACTTGGCTTTCTGGAGTTTGCACATCCCATTCCTAGGGTTGCCTACATAGCAAACCTCAGGAAAATTAACTTGAATTAACTTCTTAAAAAATGAGCTTCTAAAGTGCTATTAGTTAAGTATTTGCTGACCTACTTAGAGTAACTGGCAAATTGTCTTATGTAAATTGATTTCAGAGGTAAATTTAAATTGAACTGATATAGGGCTACTTTACCTTGAAAGGAATGTCAAGCCGACAATTAAATAAAGTTTGAGTAATTTTGAAGTCACACCTTCAACTAGTTAATTGTCCTGTAGATAAGCTGTCAGGTGCCCGTACTCTCCTTTTGCATTATGTACTGGGCAGAGGCGCTTAAACTATGCGTAACAAGTTAAATGATGCACTATCTAAATCCTTTTGCAGAACACCTCCCGCTTCGTGCTGCCACTTCAGAATACGAAAAGGAAGACCTTATTTAGGGGTTGCCAGTCTTCCCCTGCCCTCTCCAAAAAAAACCCCAGTACCCCACACCCAGCTTCGTAAAGCTAGCACTAAAATACTCCCAACTGGGCTATAAAGAGGCATTTATAGCTCCTGACAGTGGGTTGAGATAGTAGCGAGTTAACAACTTAACTGCTGCTGTTTGGCTGAAAACAATTTTCTGCAGTATTGGATTCAGAGGACAGCAGCACGTCTGGAAAAACAAACAGGAAAGAAAAGTGACAGCAGTGGGGTGAGGGTGGGGGGAGCTGATGCACAGCCTGCGTGGTTTTGGAGCACAGTGATGTGCACGTTTCCAGAAAAGTTTCCAATTAGCTGTTCCTAAATCTGAGGCGGCAGTGCTTCAGGCTGTCAGAAAAAGACTCCGTAAGACAAGGTCTTAAAGAGATGGATCTTCCTCAGAGAGGCACATCTTTAGCTTTCACTTTCAATTACCTGGAAGGCTCATGAACGCATGCAGAAAGAATTGCTCATTCATATTAATGACCCGAATATACATTTACTTTTTTTTTTCCCCATCCTGCCACAGTTTCAGGCAACAGCTTTGGTTAACTGCAAAGCCCAATTTAGTCAAATACCTGTGCTGACTGATGCAGCAGGCTAGCGGCTACTAGGTTTTCTCTTCCTCAAGGATGAGATTTTTATAATTGTTTTTACAAAAGTATATTTAGTCCAGAATTATGGAGCAATTTTTTCTGTTACACTTAGTCTAAAGAACCCTCAAGCAATTCTAAATTCTAATGGTGTCATAAAAGTTTTAGAAAAAAGAAACAAAACGTCAAACCA
>NW_009228464.1:2594-5143 GCF_000690835.1 Fulmarus glacialis
TCCCCTTCCACCACCTGTCGTAATTTTTACATGCACCATTTTTTCACCAGCAAGTTGCATTTCCACATTTTGTTGCTGGTTCTTACAGGTCTAGTTAGGTTCTCAGCAACGCTATTTATACACTGACATTTTTCAAAGAGCTGCATGCTCAACATAGCTAATGCAAAAAGTGGCACAACCACAGAAAAGAACTTAATATTATTCATGGAATACTGAAAGAGAAAACAGAATAGTGGATCACATTAATCCTGGCAAAGACTATTATTTTAAACTCATTTAAATGCAAGTCAAACTTAGCAAGTGTATCATCCTAGAGAGCAACTAACATTTATCTTCTTGCTAGAATCAGAGCAAACAAAAGCTGGTTAGGAAGGTGGTCAGAGGTTGGTGTTCACAGTTTGCAGGAACAGGCCATTAGCACAGCTACCTCTGATAAAACCTATGGATACAGCAGAGTAGGGGCATTTCTACCTTTTGTTTTACTTAATTGAAACAATTAATTGCATGCATTCCCATCTGTACCGTAAGGTTGCTGTCTCTTTATCTGGATCTGCCATAAACCCGCCAATGCTGTTCTGAAGTCTGTGTTTCCAGTACCATATACCCACGGAAACTTACAGCAGTCTTCCCATTTTTCTACCTCTGTCTTTTTGTGATAATTGAAGATGTAATTACAATACCTATAACAATAAATTAACATGTCATTGTGTTCCTCTGATACCCATTCCAATTTCCAGTTAAACAATCCAGAGAATTAATCTATTTTGCCCCACTCTACGTATTTTCATGCATGAAAATAATGATTACATGTACTTCTTACGGCTTTTTAATGTACCCCACTGAGGTGAGAACAGGCAGGAATAGCACTGGACAGCCGGATTGTATCCCAGCTCTGCTGTAACTTAGTGGGTTTATCATTTGACCTTTTTCTAACTTGATTTTCTTGTTCATGAAATTGAAAACAATCAATTTCCTTTACATGGAGGCAACAAAGTTAGTGATCTCATTCTTTCTTTCTTTCTTTTTTTTTTTCCCTTAACAATTGCATTTAGTATTTTAAATAATAGCCACCGATATCGCTACACTGAGATTCTGGAAATCAGCCAAGGTAATGAAATGCAATGTATACATGACCTTTACCTTTAAAGAATAAAAATAATTTTCATGTATTAGCCTGTGCAATGCTGTCCAAGCTGTCATCTACTGCTTATGTTCAACAAGAACAGCTGCTAATTTGGTTGTCATGACAACTACATCTCTACTTTCATATTTTCTTCCTCAAGCCCGATTTGTTTATAAACCTCTAAATTGTTTCATGTTCCTACGTTAACCTCAAACAGCAAAAAAAATCTCAGGCTAGCAAAAAAAACAAAAAAGAAAAGAGTAGCTGACAACTTATATTAGAAAAGATTTTGAATTTTTACTATTTAACTAGTAGCAAAAAGATTTTTATGTAATTTTCATAAGTAACTCATACTCTAATTATTGTATATTTATATTGTATATTGTATAATTATTGTAGGGCAACATATAACTTCAAATGGTCATCAATAACTTAATTTAAAGCAAGAAAAAACTTAGCCCAGGTTTCTGTTGTACCAATATTCAATCTATTATGTAAGGGTTGCCCACGATGTGCTTCATCAAATCCAGTATCCTATGTCCAATGTGGGTTAATACCAGATGCTTCAAGGCACAACCGAACAAAACTTAGAATTTCTGTTCTTTAGGAAAAAAAAAATCTAATGCCCATTGTCCTCTGAAAACTGGATCTGAAGAGGATACATTGTAAAATTAATTGCTGAACAGAAATTCTAGAAATAATTGCTTTGGAAAAACAATATATACAATATTTTTCATCAGATCAAAATATTTACCCCACTTAATGTAACTGAACACAAGCCCTTCATTCCCCCCTCCCAGTCAATACTAAATCTCATTCCTGTAGGGTAGTATATTGCTTTGTGAAGGAGCAGTTAAAAGTCGGTGCTCCATTTTCCCCCTTTTAAAACAAACAAACAAACAAACAAACAAAACCTCCTTAGCTCCCTAACCCACTGCAGAAGTCACAGCTTGGAGGTGTGAACAGTGAATTCTTGTCATGGGGACTAGTAATATTTTTCAGCTCTGAGAGGATAGCTTTTTCCTCTCATTCTTTTCCAAACCAAGGAGTTCTAACAGTTTACACCCTTTTCATGTTGAAACCTTTCCATACCTGAAACTATCATGTTTTTTTTGTGTCCTTCAGTATTCTATCTGGGTAGAATAAGAAAATCCCACGTGGTGTTCAAGGAATGGCATACCACTTGTATGTATACAATGGCATTGTGATATCTGCAATTATGGTTTCCATCCCTTTCTGTAGAAGAGGTTAACGTCCTCCTTGCCTTTTTGATTGCCACTGTACACTGAGCAGATGTTTTTGTTCAGCAAATGGCACCTTCTGCTAGAGTGATCATGATTCATTCAGGATACATCACCTCCATGAGAGTTAAAATTGCCCCACTATCACCTTGCAGTTGTCAACACTGAATTTTATCTATCAGGTT
>NW_009228465.1:0-1923 GCF_000690835.1 Fulmarus glacialis
ATATATTATATATAAATTTAAATAAATCTCCTGCTAGCAGGCCAAGTTCAGCATCCTTTAAAACTAACTGAAAATAGAAACACAGAAGGATGAGAAGATGAAATCTGCAAAACTTTCTTCTCTGCATTAGTCATAAAATAAACTGCTGGAATTTACAAAGAAAATCCTTGAGCATTTTGAGTCATCTGCTCATGATATCATTGGGCTAAAAGTGCTTGCTACTATCCAAATCAAAACGCCAGAGAAATCTCATGAGAATATGCCTCGTGGGCAAATCCCAAAAGGAGAACATCTGGATTTAAGATGCCATTGCCCTGTACTTAACCCTAAGCCACTGAGAAAAATGACTATTCTCCTGCTCTCAGTCTCTCTACGTTATTAGTAAATATTTATACTATACCAGCACCCAAAGGCCTCAAACGAGAGTAGACTTCCATCTTGAGGCTTGTGCAGGCCTAACAGAGAGAGGAACCCCCCTCTGCTCTGAAGAGCCTGCTCATTATTTATTTTTCCTTTCAGCTACGGTGTCATAAGCTGCCCCATGCCCAGCAACTGACTGTGATTTCATGTTATTGGCCATTAGGTGAGACCCTCAATTCTTCCATAGGAAAAAAAAAAAGGTGTTTTGTTCAGTGGTGTTAGTTCAACCGAGGCAGCTTAGAATCGGTGAAAACTCTTTTAAATTGTGCCCATACCAGCAGTGCCACCCTTAGCTTTGTCTACCCAGGCTCTAATGTAACCCATTTAGCCTGAATTAATAAGATAAAACTGCTGTGTCTTCTCTTGTAGTGTAGAAGGTGTTAATTAGACTGATGTGGATGATTTAATACCGCATCACACTGAAATTCAAGCCTAAAAACAGACCTTCTCACAGCCCAGCATTTGCAGTGAGTAGATTGGAGTTTCCCCCACTCATGTAAGTCTCTGTTTGCTTTTTAAGGCCAACGCAAGTGCCTCATCTGCAGAAGTGAGGCTGTACCTGAGGTTGGAAAGACCTTACAGAAAGTCATTTGCTCTCTGGTAGGTGTCCCACCAGCTGAACCCAACACCATTGAGTGGGCGACCTGAGATTTGCCTTTTTCCAGCCAATTTTGAAAGTGGGATTCTGACATCTTAGTTGTGGGAGCCTCGTAAGATCATAACCTGAGCCTCCTGCAACCATTTCTGAAGGGGAGAGGTATGACCCCAGTGCAAAACAGAAGGAGCTTCCAAACAGCCATGGGACCTTTGTTTCATACAGAGAGTTTGTTTCCAGACCACTTCATGGTTTCTGATGAGATGGAAACAATGCAGTAACGCCCTGGATGAATCTCCCCATTACTGAAGATGTCCCACATCTGTGCACTCCTCAACACATCTGACAAAGGGAAAACACAATTAGCATAATTAATTGAAGTAGGGCCTGGGCTGGGCTTCCTCACTTTTTTCACAAGGAACCAATTAGGCTGAGAGCAGTGCACCTGAGAGACCTGAGCTTAGAACGGCTTTGGGAGGAGCAGAAGGGAGGTGGCAGTTGAGATGTGTTGCTTGGAGGTGATTTCCTTGGTTGTGAAGCTTTGCTTCTGCCTAGATTTAGCATGAGTGTTGAGAGGTGCCTGAGAATTATCCATCCCTGTTGTCACTAAATTCCTCTTTCAAAAAGCTGCAGAAATGGTAAGGGGGTGGTGTGTCTACGTGCTGGATTTGGGAGACCTCCAAGGGAAAGGGTTGGCTCGGAGCAATATAGGGCTGGGCTTCTGAGCTTGGCCCCGTAACGGTTGGCTCTACCACGAGGGTCTGCTGCTCCTCTCCCATCTCTTTGCAACTTCCCTGCTGGACATGCTGAGACCTTTCACCTCTGGAAAGAGCCCCCTTGAGATGACTCTATGCGCTCCCCCCGCCCCGTGAGATAGGAAGGCTGGTGTGGCCACTGTGGGAAGCCAG
>NW_009228465.1:1943-12690 GCF_000690835.1 Fulmarus glacialis
GCCGAAGCAGAGCTATTCTGAAATAAGTGCTTAGGAATGCTCTGACCTCTTGCCTCGCTGAAGCACCACTTTTTTCCTCTTCTTTTTTTCAGAGAGCACATTAAAAGAGCTGTTTGTACATAGCTTTAATCTGTGTGCACACATACACAGATTCAGCCTGGGTGAGAGGGGAGGAAAACGGATCACGGCTCTGCCAGTTGTAGGCGTTCGGGGCTCTAGACAGCTGTGACAAACTGCAGCCTTTTTACTTCCTTAAAAACATAATGAACCACTTTTGTAATTTTAGCTGTAAATGCACTTCTGCTGTATCACAGGACAGTGCTTGAGTATGAGAAAAGAGAAAGAAATACAAGAACTGCAGAAATAATGTGGTGACAGGCCAAAGAACAGAGCTTATAACACACCCACAGAGTGTTTCCTGTGAAAACAATATTCTCCCAGTTCTGTCTAAGATGCTCTTGCTTCCCTGCTTTAAGGAGTAATTTCTCAGAGCTAGATTTTAGATGTTCAGCTCTTGTAAACTCTTCACAGTTTAATACATTGCAACGTTTCTGCTTGCCGAGTTTGAGTCACTGGATTAAAATTGCACCCACCACCACAGTCATCAATATTACTGTTAACTTCCCATCTCCTCTCATCCCAGGCTCTACCTAATGATTGCAACCTGTGATCCCAGTTTGTGCTACATAGATGACTAAAGAAGCTCGTAGATCTCAGTCTTTCCATGACTTGGACAAAGCAGATAAATAAGGTGAGTTGTATGTGTGTAAAAGTGAACTTAGGTGAAGTCTTGTGAAGTAGCAGAAGTCCTTGTGGCATGTGGTCATGGCCTGAAAAGAAAGATGAAGACTGTGATGGTGTCCTGAGTATGGACCGGAGGGAGGGAGAGAGGGATGGCGCTCAGGAAGGGTGTCTGCTGGTGTGCTACTACTGCTGTATAGTGGGAGCAGAAACTCTGAGGTTCTGCACAGACTGCAGCGATTGCTGGATCTAGCTGGGAAGGAATTGTCTCCTGGATGAAGTTACCAGGCTTGATGTCATTAGGAATGTGGCATGCAGTATAGTTCATGGGGTAGGATCTCCTAAGGAGGTCTCACCCACTGAATCCCTGCCCTGACTGGGGCTTAAGGTGTTGCTGGCACTCAATCTCCTGTTGCAAACACAACCCACCGATGGTGGATATCGCACTGCTGGTGGCATACCATGGGGTGCAGGCCCTGTGGGGTCCAAAAGCTTAAGTGAGGGATGCGATGGCTCCTTCTAGTCTCAAAGTCTGTGAAATGGAAATCAAAGGAAAAATTGGTTCAAAAAAGAAGCTGAGTTGTGGCTGTGTTGGGTTTTATGTTGTTGCTTGATGGTCAGTAGAGGCTGGCTGGCAGTGAGGCAGGCTGCGTGGTGGAAAAAGGCTCGGGAAGGACTTCATTAGCACCAACACAGTATGAGGCCCTGCTGGTAGCTAAATGCTCTGGAAATTTGTGCAGCAAGGAAGGTGGTGGTGTTAGGGGGAGCCTGAAAGGCCAAAACTGAGCTTTGGGAGGCCTTGGTGTTTGAGTAAAGCCAACTGGGGATGCACCGAATGGAACCGGGGATGTGGGATCAGAGGAAGAGACTTTAAGGTTGTTTAAATCTTTTAACAGAAATCTCAAGAAGCAACAGCTATAAACGGAAACATTTCACTCTAAGTCAATAAAACTGATCCAGTTTTTGTTCAAAAAAAACCCCCTTCAAGCCATTAAAACTAACAGCTCAAATTCCTTATGTGAGCCAGCTACACAGGCTTGCCTTTCCATAGGGCTTACTGGCAGATCGCACCAGTTACCTTCCATGCTGGGTTGAAAGGGATACTGGCTCTTCAGGCACATATTTCTGGTACAAGTCCTCCTAAAAGTGTTTGGATCTGTGTGCAATCTGAATGGTGGTGGCTAAAGTAGTCCATATGGCTCCACATCAGGAGAATGTGGGGCTGGAAGTGCTGGGAGGTCGTCTCGTCCCGCATGCTGGGACACTTGTTCTCCTCCAAAGGCTGAGCAACTCGCCCGGTTACAGATGTAACTGAGCGTTACATCTGTCCCTGCCGGGCTTGCCATGCACTGCTGGTTGGGACAGCAGGGAAGGGCAGAGCTGCAAAGGATGGGGGAGAGGGAATATATTTCTTTTCTCCCAATCTGTAGATGTGGATACCTACAGACATCTCTACCTTCCCCCCTTCCCTTTCTTCCCAAGTCCTGAGGTTTGGGCATGATGTTTTTATATTGCCTCAGAAATCAATCTGTTCGGTAACCTGACTGAGAATAAGTAATGCAGCTACATACTTCTGAATAGTTATATGTGCACGATCTGTTTGTACGATATGCTCCAGTCTTCCTAACATCTGGTTCTAGCCAGTTGCTATCAGCCCCTTGGTTTTATAAGCACTAAATTCGCTCAGTTTTTAATGCAGGGGAAAAAAAATACAGCCCAAAGAGCATAACATTTACAAGCATTTTTTGTGGAAGTGGAGACAGGAGGCCAAGTTCTGCTCTCAGAGTCCAGCCTTTGCTTTTTTGGGTGGGCCTCTGAAACTATATTTTTTCCTTAAGATGCCTCCTTTTCAGCCAAACTAAACTGATTCCTGTCAACTATTATCACTCCAGTATGAATGGGTTTGGCACAAAGACTCGAGGGAAGGTCGGCAAGACGGCTTTTTGGGATGCTCTTCAAATACTAACTGAACTGTTATACGTGCAGTGTGCGTGTGTGCCTTGGCTTCTGGGAAGGGGGAGACAGGGACAGGGAGATTTCATGTTTCTGGCGGCCTAGCCTGCCTGTTTTCTCACCTGGTGTCCATCAGATGCTGTGTTCAGTGGAGCTAAGGGGAGATAACTTGCAACTACCCCAGCAGGCTGCAGCATCCTGGGGCCTCTCCCCAGGTGGCTTTTTCAGTGCAGCCCTGAACATGCAAGAGAAGACCTTTGTGCTCCAAAGCCACCTGCTCAGGATCAGCAGAGACAACTAAGGGTGGATTTTTATTGAGCACATGTGACAGTGGATGATCCAAAAGCACAAGGCAGCCTGACAGACTCGTTGAAATCTCTCCATAAGAAAATGAAGCATCTACAAAACCACTGCTGACGAGCCAGTTGCTGGCACAAGCAGCAAACCCATCAATAATGAGATGCACAAAAACACTCAAACCCTTGGAAAACCCAAACCCATGTTATCCACATGCAGTTTACAAAAGGGTTGACCAGCTGCTGGGTTGCTGTGGTAGCCGAATTACCTTTTTACTATTGTGTTATCCTTTGTCTTCTCATCCCAGTTTGGTGTTCACTCTCTTCTCCTGTGCTAAGACTCTAAGGTGAGAGTGAGACTCTGAGGGACCTCTTCTCCTTCTCACTCTAAGGTGAGAGTGAGACTCTGAGGGATGAGAACTGTCCTTAAATAATGTGAGTAATAACTATCCTGAATAATTTGAATCAGATCGTTAAGGCCACCAAAAACTTTAGCAATGCTAATTCTAATACAAATACCACATACCAGTGGTCCTGTTTGTTCTGCAAGGGGAACAGAAGTGCATTTGGGGGAGAAGGGGAGATAGCAAACCAGAAATTGCTCATACTTTAAGTCACTGAAGGGTTGCAATTCACATATGGATGAAATTTGGCTCTGGAATAACATAACGTAGTTATAAGTGGAATAAATCTGGTCCGCTAATTCTTTTTTGCCTGTTTTGTTTTAAAAGACAAACTATCTTCACTTTACATATGCACATAAAACATGGGCAGTTGAAACAGGTAACTGCGTAAGCCTCTGAGTAGGACTTGCTGGGTTCTTTTGGCCAAGGCTCACTTTCTGGAAAGGATCAGAGTGAATAGACACGTCCCCTTGTAGAGGTCCTGCCTGTCTGCTCCCGAAGTGTGACTGGTAATGGTGTGGCACTAATTCAGATCCTGCAGAATTGCATATAGATTTCCACAGTTATTTTTCTGTAGTTACCAAACACTCGAAGTAAGGCTATGCTGTGGTCATATAGACAGGAAAATGACATCATGCTTAAAACCACTAATCCGAAAGCCTTGGAATCTGAAAGACAAACTGTATTCTAATTAGGAACAAAAAACCAATGACATTCGAAATGCAGAAATTTCTTGGATTATTATTATTTTTAAATTCTCCCCTGGCTTCCCTTCCAGCCAAAGCTGTGACAAGTGCATTGGAGCTGATAATAAACATATACCTCTGAGGTCACGGCTAGGATTTTTAATTTAAATAAATAAATAAGGATGAATTTTCTGGTCTCCAGGGATCCAGCACTCAGGAATGTGCAGCACAGTGTCTGCTCTGCAGGGTCAGTGTGGAAGATGAGGGTTTTTTGCTATTTAGCATAGCTGGTTTTTTCCATTATTTGAAAATACAAAACAGCCTTATCCTATACTTCTCGTCCCTCCAAGGTTGGTAGGTGGTAACGACAGGCTTTGGGATGGTGACGCTTTGTAGGGATTATTCATTGCGTGGGAAAAACCAGAATTACTCACAACAGCCACACTGTTTTAGGAGGTCAGCAGATGTGACCAACTCATCCTGCTATGGATGACGAGAGCTGGCTAGAGAAATGTTGAAGAAACCATATTCCACCAGCTGCTGGGTTCTGCATGTCTCAGTGCTGCTGTACCTTCTGGAAATGAGTCAACTTTGTTTTTGGGGGAAAACAGGGTGGAGGAATTCCAGCAATGTTAAAATTGACTTATTGACACAAAAAAAGAAAAAACTATTTCTTAATCTGAAACAAACTTTCTCTTAAATTTCTTAGCATTTTGTGGGAGGTAATTGGAAATTGATTGAAACAGAAATGAAATATTTTAATTAATCCAAAAAAGCTGCTTTTATTGTTTTCCTTAGAAACATCTTTGGCAGAAAACTGAATTTTGGGGGAAGAGGAGGGTGTAGTTATTTAGAAGACAGCAACACTTTGAACTCCTAATTACAAATTCTTTGAGAAATGCACCTTCCATCCTTAAACCAGGTCACCTCATTTCCTACTTGAGTCAAAGTCATTGCTCAAAGGCAACAAAGACTGCCATCATCTCCCCCCCTCCCCAAAAATGAGGTACCCATAATTCCCAAAGATGCACTGTAGAAGCTGGTGTCCACAGAGACATTTGAACCAATGCTGTATGTCATCCTCACTCAAGAAATTCTATTTGAGTGGCCCTTTGTTTTTGCATGATCAGTTACATCGCAAGCTAGGCAAATGGGCTCTCCATCTCTATCCTCTGCCCCTGCTCACTTTACTGCTATCCCCATCTGGAGAATAATATAATGAGAATAGTTATAGGAGTTGTTGCAAGGAATCACCTACTATCATGCACCTGCCAACAGGGTGGATTAACTGTCTGGTTCTTTTAGGAACAGAATAAATCCTGACATATTTTGAAAATGCATCCTCACTTGCTTCTGAATTTCTGTTCTGCTCGGTTTCATCTCAGTCATAGCTGGTTTTCTAAAAGTGCCACTATTCATATTGAATTTGCACCTTGCAAGCACCTGCAGGCTTATTGTTTGGCATGGACTGTTCTTTATTGATTTGATTTTTTTCTTTTTCTTTTGTGTTCTGTTTTGTTTTATAACATCTCATGGTGTAGACAGCAACTTTACGGGTACTGGGCTAGCCTACTAATTGGTTTCACCTCTCTCTTTGAGCATGGATTTAGCAGGGTCTTCACTGGTTCTTGCTTATTTCTTTTTCCTAGAGAAATGAAAGCAAGAAGCAGCTCAACGATGTTATAGTACCATTCATTACTTCCTACGACTGCCTCTGTGCAGACCACCAAAATTATTTAGTCACTGAGAGAGGGCAGATCGCATGAGGTCCTCTAGACTAAATATTCCATGTGGCAGAGGAGGTCCCTTCCAATGTCGGTGGGGGGAGAGTGGGAGCAAGGCTGGGCCCAGTACTGGATATTAAGTGCACAGATACCTTTGAAGGCCAGTGCAGGAACTTCAGCTGTGCCACTATGATAAAGCAGATCCTTAGTGCCAGGTGAAGTTTATGGGAACCTTTCAGTGCGTGTTAATCCGCTTTGAGTCAAAATGCTCAACTTATTGTTTCTTCTGTGCTTTTGCAATATCTAAGGTGAATTTTCGGAGGCCCTTTGCTATGACGTGGGAAGGGGCTATAACAGGACCGCCCAGAATCAGGGCAGACTCGTGCCTGTTAGAAGCAGCCCTTCAGCAATGGGTTGAGTTCAGTCTCGTTACTTCCAGACAAACAAGCTGTCACTCCCCAGTGATCGCTGCTCCAGTTCTGACATCAGTCTTAACTTCTTTTGCTAACCTTGTCTAAAGCAGACTTTTTAAAAAGTGAAAAACAGATTTCTGCGTTTATAAATTACAATTAAGTGATGAAATTATTTATACCTGTGTATTCATCTACTACAGTTACTGTTTTGGAAACTAAACATGTGCTGACAATATTATGTCTCCAGCTTTGACTTATGTGGCAAGTAGGCTTTTCTAGAGACTGTTTAAGAAAATGAATGCTAGGATTTTATTGCTAGTTTACTTTTGCCACCTGATAATGACAATGGTGCTTGGTTAGGGGGAACAAAAGTCAGATGAAATAAGACATCCTTGTAATAGCATATGCTGTTCTTCATGGTACTTAAGACACACACGAACAACAATAAAACAACTTTAGGTGAAGGGCCAGTGAATGAGAACACTAGGCTTCATTCTTTTTCCTTCAGAATAAATTCCCTTCTGTCTGCAAGCATCTCATTTGCTGTTTGTACAGAAAGTCCTTTGTTAGTCGTTTCTCATTACAGCTATTGATAAGGCTTGTCGAAAAACATGCCAAAGTGCTTTTGTAAGTTAGATATTTTACATCAAGTACCAACAGCTAGTAATCATACAGTGGGCCTCTCTTAAAAACTTTTTCACTGTTGCCTTTTTATTTAGATAACATTGCCGCAATACTTAGAGCAAGGGAATAGTATGAATACTTCAGTATGGTGTTTGGTTGGAAAAGCAACTGAGAATGCTTTAACTGTTAGGAAGGAAACTTCACTTTAATTAACGTGATTTCAGATATTACTACTTGTACGATATGAATGTCTTGTATTATAAGGACATTTGTTTCAGTGAAAATAGTATTGAAGACAAGAGCAACTTTTTTCTGTGTTCCCAAGATACAGCAAAAAATTTAATGAGCGAACAGTGTTTTCTCACATTTATACAGCTTTAAGAAATATGCATGAAAATATTAATAGTTCATTTATATATTTATCATATATATGCAAAGTAACTTTCCTTCCCCTCTAAGTCTGACATTTCTTGCAAACCTTTGCACATTTGTTTGCAATTTGCAATTTCTGTACTTTCCGATATTGTCTATCCATTGCCAGTCTAAAATAAGCAGTGATATGGAGAAATGATTCTTGGGAATGGTTATTAGCTATTTCTCATAACACTAAACAGTACCAAATGAAATGATTGCGCAACAGGCTGTAAACAAACAAAATCTACTTTTTCGCACAATGTGTAATTAAATTGTGGAACTCATTGCCACAGGATGTTTTAGATCTCTAAAGTTCAAGAAGCAACTAAGCAAGTGAATGGAAGCAAAGGTCTCTAAAGGGCTATTAAATGAGATGACGCAGATGTAGGCTACAGCTCAGGAAGTCCTTAAACCACAAATTGCTTGAAATGGAGAAGATATGGAGAATTTCATACTTACATCACTTCTTATACGCTTTCTCCTAAATGCCCATTACTAGCCATTTCCAAAGACAGGATATTGTGTTGGGTGGGCCTTTGGCATGACCTGGTCCAACCTTTCTTGTATTGCCTGTGTCCCCTGGGGAGCACAAGAAGGCACATCCTTGAGCACAGGGAAAGGAACAGGGGTTTTCACTCAGGTTAGACGCAAAGATAATTTTTTCAGGTGTGGATAGTCTAAAAAAATCTCCTTTTAGGCATATAAGAAATCTGTGAGTCTCGAACTGCCAAGTACCTTGGGCTCTGCTAGTTCCTTTAAGCTCAACTCTTTGGGGAGAGAAAACTGGAGAATGTTAAATATCAGGCTGGAAAATGTCTACCTTCCTGGGAAAAACCTCCAACAGAAGTGTGTGTGAACCACAAGTGGAAAAATGTGGTGAGCTCTGCTGTGCTAAGAACAGGAGGAGATGGTGACAGCCTGGCTAAATTACTCGTTATCTCTGCTCCAGTGGCCGTGCTGTGGCATGGAGTCCTTCAGGTCCCAACTAAAGTCAGGTCCCATTTACTTCAACAGCACATCTGTCTCCCAAGGGTTTCCTTACTTAGAAAAGCTAACCATAGGCTGAAGAAAGAGATGAGGAAATGTGTGATCCTTTCCCTTGCTTTAGAAATTTCAGTCTGAGGCCCACAGAAACGAAGTGACTTTAAGGAGTATTGAATTTTTTTGATTTTTCTTAGTTTTTAGGGAACATGAGACATTTTCTTTGGCAGTAGTTGTGATGTAAAGTAATGAAGATAGTATTTGCTTTTATTTTAAAGTAAGACCACATATCTCACTTGAAGAACCAAGATAGGTGTATCAGCTTCCATCCAGTCTATTTTATATTGACTTTAAGGAGACCAATTGTGGGAAGAAAAAGACTTTCTCTCCTGAAAATAAATGTTGAGCTTCCCTCATTGGATACAAAGCAAAACAGTTACATTTTCAGCCTCCAGCTGCCAAGGACACCTATGAGCATTTTCCTACCACAGACATTTTGCAGGCAATGTGGAAAACATGTCACATGCCAAAGGCATTAAAAGAAGGAGCCAATCATGAATAATTCATTTGGAATTCACTATAATGACATTAGTCATAATGAAACCTAAGCTGGTATTAGCATGTGGGTAATAGGTACAGCACTTCCTGAGGAATCACTCTTTATTAGGAGGGAGTATTAAGGAGAGCTTGGAAAAGGGATACTGTTTCTACCATCATGATGCCCTGGTCTAGGGATGGTGGTGTCTGATTGTCTCCAGGAAAATATACAAGCTATGATCAGTCATGAGGTCTTCAGCCTCCTAATTTAAAAAGAAACTGCTTACAAAATGACTATATGGCAGCTGCTTAGAGCAGCAGTAGGTGTGCCAGTAGAAGCATTGGTTCAAAAGAATAAGTGATCTGATCATATTTCTGTTCCTTTCTCGTTCTTCTTTCAACAAGCTTCCGTGCAAATTAGGTGTTTTTGCGTTTGCTTCACAGCTGCTGGGGGAACAGAAGAGCCTGTTGTTGCGTGAGGAGAGAAGAGGGTTGGTGTTTTGGGCTGGCCTTTGTCCCGGCTGGTCTGCAGGAGGGTAGAGCCTGGGGTGCCCAAAGGGAGGTGAGATGCTGCTCTGGCACGCTGGGTGCTCGCATGCAGTTATTCACAATGTGAATGGGGAAGGAAAAACCTGTACTATATAAATTCAGTAATGAGGTGATCCAGAATCAGTCAAGCCTTTAAGGATGTGCTTATGCTCTGTTGAAAGCCTGTGATGATCGGGTTTGAGTTTTTCCCTAGACTTTGAAATAACTGAGCAGTAGGTGTGTGTGTTTGGAGTTGAGTGCTCTTGAACTGGGACTGTATAAGAAGCAATCAAAGGCAGAGTCGACGAAGGCAGAGTCAAAGTAAATGGTTCACAGGCCACTCTAGTTGAAATATGTTTGCGTAAAGTTGTTATCAGAGTCAATCCGCAGAACAAGATGTGGATGATTCAGAAGCAGGCGTAAGGGCTAAACGATTCATGCTAAATAATTTGCTTTGCTTTAGCCAAGACTGTTCTAAATCTCAGCTTTGTCCAGTCATGTTAGACCAGCGTGAGTTCTTAGTTCACTGAGAGGGCAGGCTTACAGTACAGTTTTCATCATCCCTTCCTTTGCCGTAATCCTTATACAGTGACCGCAGAGCCCTTGCTAGAGATGCCCTGAACTGAGAAAACAATCTGCTCAGCTAATGAACATCCTGCAAAGTGTAATTATGAGACCTTTGCCTCATGAGGTGGAACTAATTAACCAAAACACTAAAATCACAGTAAAAGTTAACAATAGTTACCTAATACAATCAAGCCCTGCAAGGTGTGCGGTTACAATATCACACGTGTAATTGTCAGGTGCACAACGCACACAGCTCAGCGGGCAAGGCCAGGAGGATGCCACAATGATATGTCGGAGTCTTCCCTGCTGCATATTATTATTTGTGGTTACTGTACACCAAGCAATACAGCTCTATTTCTTCAGTGTAAGAACTTGCAAAATAAAGGATGGAGGAAAGAAGAGTATTGTTCGTCTTTCCTTTATTTTTTGACACCAGAACTACAGGTCTGAAAAAAACAAAGGGCTTGACATTTACCATTCATAAATTCTGCAGAAACAGAGATCCAGGCTCTGAAGCTGCAGGAGTGAAAGAATACAAAGTTCATCACCTGCTGACACTTGTCTTGAAAGGAAAGTGTCAGATACAAATCCTGCCGGTTAGGACTGAGTGCCCAAGAGAAGTGTCAGGTTCCAGATCTTTTGCAGCATGAATAAGATAGGTCTTCTATTGTGAGCCTGCAGAGATGCCGGGACCTGCACATGTCTGGACACAAAAGGGAAAAAGCCTTTTTTTCCTCCTTGAAGATTATGACTCAGCTGGGCTTGGTAAAGACCCTGCAGTCATCACAAGGCTGCCCTTCAACCCACCCTGTTCCACACATACCTAAGGGCCATCAGCATGAAAATTAAGCAGGTTTGGGTTTGTTTTATTAATTATTA
>NW_009228466.1:0-26379 GCF_000690835.1 Fulmarus glacialis
GCCGCTCCTCACAGAGGCCGCCCTGCAGCGTCCCGCCGCCAACTCCTCGCCAGGCAGGCCTTGTACAGGCGCGGGAGGCCATGGCATACGCCTGAACTGCTAACTCGAATCTCAGCAGTAATTTTAATAATTTTAAAACTGTGGGCCTCACCTGAACTAGTGGCCCTGGGCAGTGTTGCACCGGGTGCTATGCGTGGCATTTTCCAGGGCACCCACAGAAGGCAGGAGGTTCCCTTTCCCATCCCGCCAGCAAGCAGCCCCTCGGCCGAAACTGCGCTTTGACAGAAGCTGCTCTTAAATCATGGCATTAATGCTTTCCATGTAATTAGGGTGTTTCTCCTTCCTTGCTTCAAACTGAAGCCCCAGACGCGATCCCAAGGTTACTGCTCAGAGAGGGAAGGAGCCATGGATACTGATACACCATTTAGCAAGTGGTAAGTGCAGGTGAGAGTGAACCGTGCCTTTCTGGGGTGAGGTCTCACTGCATTTTTGTTCCAAAAATTCAATGCCCCTTTGATGCCTAACCAAACTAGCAGTTAGTTGTCAAGGCGCAGCTAAAATGGCAAAATAAAACCTGTAGATTTAATCAGCATTTCCATGGTAGCTGAAATTATGCTGCTTAATGGCTGGAATGGCTTGCAATAAAAATGAGTTGACTGTATATCCCCAAAAATTGATTCCTGGAAGAACATTCAAACACAATAGCTTCAGGAAATAACATTAAAAAATATTAAACCACAGGTCTCTCTGTTGCCTTAAAACACGGGCATAAAATCTAAATCTCTTTAGGAGTGTACCAAATTTAGCCAGAGAAATAAGTTTAGGAGAAAATAAGTTTAGAAAGGGAGATTTTGTTTGGAATAAATTTTCAGAACAGCCTAGCTGACTGACTTTTCAAAAAGACTACTTTTTCTGGGGAAAAAAAATGTTAACTCTCCCAGGTGCTTTTGATGGGTTTTTTTGGTGAAATATTGTTTTCATTTTACAGCCACAGACAATAGTGTTCTCTCATCAGAACAATGTATACAAAAAAGGTAAAAAAATTGATATGAAAATGGTGGGATCCACTTCATTGAGAAGTTGAACAAAAACGTCCTTGAGATGGTGCTCTGATGAATGCTGGAAGTTTAGATGTGATGTTAAAGCTGGACTGTTGCCATCATTCCAGATATGAGGGACTTAAATTGGACATAAAGTATCCAACAAGCATTTGGAAGATAAAACTATTTGATAAACAAGACTGTTGTATCTAGGTTACCATAAAAACCAATTTCCCAACATCTCAAGAAGCATGTGCAGATCACGTTTGTAACTTTGTTGGATGAAATACTATGCTACTCTTGTTCATTCTCAGAGACTTTTATGGTTTGACAATTAAGTTTTTTATGTCTTGATATGTTATGATTTTATACAAGGTATTTGGAAAAAATAATGATGAAAATTGTTATTCTTTTTGCAGTTTGGCTTCTGGATAATGGCATAGAAAATACTTCCATCGTGCAAATTAATCCTTTGGAAATCGTTAACTGTCTTGCTGTCAAATTTTAAAGCAATATCTCAGTTTTTCTTTAACTTTTGTAAGAAGTACTTAAACCTATTATTATGTTTAAAAACCAAAGTAAATAGAAAAATAAACTTTATGAGCTTTACCTACATGTTCGTTTTACGTTGATAATACTTGAACACCACATTCCTCATAAATTACAAGTTCAGTGGGCCTGTGCTGCCAGACTTCCTCGGCTCCAGGGTGTACTGCTGCCTCACTTCCAGCTTCTTCTCCCCGGGTGCCTTCCCGCAGAGATGCCCTGCAGCCACTCTGCCCCAAAGCTGTGTTGATGCACGGGGGCATTTGCCTTTGTTGAACTCCAGGAGGTTCCTGCTAGCGCACTCCTCTAAGTTTGCTGATGTCCCTGTGAAGGTCAGCCTTTGCCATCCACTGTATAGACCATCCCCCTCCATTTTCAGATCATCCACACACTGCACACAAGGGAATTTTATCCCATCATACAGGCCACTGATGGAAACCTATCTTGGGCATTCGATTTTAAGGACAGAAGTTTGAATGCAGGATTTATGCAGGGTTTGCTATTTAACTTGAGGAGTAAGTTTATTACACTTTCTGCAGCAAAGAACTATGGAATAAACTCATGATACAGATAGGTAGCAACTGAACAGGATTACAGTGGATGAAACCATCATAGAAGATGAAACACTTTTTTCATTAAATAGACGAAAAAAATCAACAAAATTTCAATATGTTGCTTTAGGAAATATGAAACTTTTACAAAACATGATTCATTATTTGCAATTTTGAGAAGCATTTTTAAAAGCTAGTGATAGAAAAATGTCTGGCATTCAAAAGCTGAAGCTCTAGGAGTAACAGGTTCGCATTTTGTCATTGTCTGCATGATGACAAAGGACAAGTGCAATAACAATACAGCAGATATTAGGATTTTCAGTTAGCAGCCTGCCTGTCACACCCCTCATTATCTTACTTGTGTACAGATGGCTTTCACAATATTTTTCCCAAGTATGCTGCAATACTGAAATACATTCTATAAAATGATTTACCATATGTTTATAAATATTATGTACATAATCATTACATCTTGGCTGGAAGAGAGGGACATTTGCATATAGAAGCTGTCAGGTATCTTTCTAATGGACAATACTACATATATATATATATATACACACACACACACCCCCCTTCCAATTAATTACAAGTGAAGATTACTACTGGGAGAGGAATTAAAGACAGTTGGTTCAGCGCAGTCTGACAGGCTTCATATAGATGCACTGAACTACCTAAACACAATTTGAAAAGTCTGTAAATGTAGTGTGGATACATACTTTGCTGCTACAAATACATATCCAGTCACTTACCTCTTTCATCCGAAATTAATGTTTTGGGAATAGTACAAGTACTATGACAGGTACTTTGAATCAAATACTGATATCACAACAGTAAAAATGAAATAAATATTTCAGCAATGCTAAGTCTAAGGCCTGCAATGACAAGAACTTTTTGAAATATTGGGAACAGCTGCCCATCAAGAGAATTGTTCTTACAGGTGCGCTTAGTGAAAGATCTGGGCTAAAGTGCTGAGCTACCAGTGACTTGAGAGATGCACCCCTTCTTATTAACAAATTAATTGTAAAGTTACTGTAGTACTTTGTAGCTCACAAATGCACAGCGCGAGATCAATGAGAGGCAATTAACAAGTTGATGGGCCAGCAAGAACCAAGTATGCAGAACGGAGTGCAAGACATGGAGCAGGTAGATGCAAGAAAGGCAATTTTATCTCACCTCCTGCCACGGCTGCCCCATCTGCCAGTTGATCTCTTCCGTAACTCACAGAACATACTGCAGCTGAATTACCTGGTTTCTGCTTGGCAAAGAGAGTGGCTGGAAATTTGGCAATAGCTTGTTACGCCTGTTGTTTCTTTACATTTTAATGCCACTGTTTACCATTACTGTTGCATTTACTACTGGCTCTCTCAAGAAATATGCATAGTTAGATCTGTATTAGTGTTTTTCGACTCTCTGTAAAAACCTCCCTGCTCTTCTTTTGGGTAAATTTGCAAGTCAAAGTTAGAAATATCCTCATTAGCAACCTGTTTACATTTATATTTCACACATTCTTGATGATTGAAAGGATTGTCCAGAAAGGCACTGAACCTTGGTTTTAGACCAAAAAAAGAGGTCATCCCCATATATTTTGCTGCTGCTTCTTCCGATGGTTAATTATCTTCAGCTAAATACCCCCAAAACTGCTGAATATGAATTTGTTTTTATCTTTGGCTTTATCTTTGGTTCTAGTTCTTCCTCCCTTCCTACTAACTCACAGAATTTTCTACTGTAAACAAGTCACATCTTTGTTTTGATCTCTGTATAGATAATTTTTTTCTCTAAAGGACTTTTTTTCTCTCAGTCCACACAACATGATGGTGACTCTCCTCTGTGCAACCCGTTATTTTCTTTCACTGTATGTGTTCTGTAGTAGCCGTTAACTCTGCATTGAGAGATGTCCCAGACTGGAGGTGCTGAATTACTAATGCACATGTAGGCATTCAGAAAATGTGCTATATGAATCTCATATAGCATCTAATTTGACATTATGGGCTATTCAGCATGCAGTTAGCCTTAGGTAACAATCACAGTCCACAGTCCTGTTGTGCTAAGAATCATACAATCACTTTGTTAGATTCACTTTCTGAAAAGCTGTTCCAGTCTAACACGTAAGTCTGAAAGTAAAATTGTCGTGTTGGAAAGTTCTCAATAATTATAAATCCTCTAGAAATAAATTAATAGACATGTCATTAACAAACAAGACCCTTTTTGATTGCTGCATATCTCTAGTCATCAAAATGGAATTATTATAGCTGTGTTCGTCTAGTATGGAAATGCAAGTACAATATAACCACCTTTCATCAATACATCAGTCCACATCTTGAGAACTGTTTCAGGGGAATTGATGCCAGAGATATGTGTGCTGAAACTGGTTACAGCAATCACTGTTAATCAGTCATGGAAAAAAAAAAAAAAAAGACATTCACAGATGTTTTGTGAACAGCAAAAGAAGCCAGACATTCTAGGATAAATTATTCAAAGCTGTCATTTACTTCCTTACACACATTCTGCAGAAACTTCCACGGCCTTTCAAACGAGAACCTGTGAGAAAGGACGCTGACTTTGCTCCTGCTCCTGAATTCTGTTTGAAGCCTCCAAGGTGCACAGATGCCTGCGCCACACAGGCGCCTCTAGGAAATGGTTTGGACACAGATTTTACAGCCTGTATGTACTAAAATGCGTGGGTACCTGTTCTACACTTACAAGGATAAAAAAAGCAGAAAGAAACCCCACCTACTTAATTAAAAATAAAATGTCTCACTAATGCAGCATCACTTTTAGTTTTTCTCTCTAATTTAGTAATTACAGGAATCATCACACCCTAAACTGACTCTTCTGAACATCAGACTTCTCATTGTGTGGAATGGTTTGACATTAAAATACATTCATTGACTAGCTGCAAAGCTGAGACACCACACACTATTCCCCATGTATCTTTGTTTAGTGGCTCTGCACAACAGATGGAATTTTATGTCATGCAGCATTAGGCTACTGTTAAATTTTAATTTCAATTAATGGTCTTTATACTCTTCCTTTATGCACACCAGGGATATTTTAGGCATCCATTTCCCTTCTAATTAGCTTTTATTGCTGAATTCATTCTGAATCTCTGGAAGTCATTAGATTCTCAAACATGCACAGCTGAATTTACTTACTCTCTAATAAAATTAATTAGTCCCTCACAAAAAATGGCTAAATTTGGTCTACCTCTATACATATAGGTAAGTACTGAATATCTGTAGTTTCTACGTATCCCTTTCTGGTACAGCCTCGGGTTTTTTTAATACTGACTTTTATCCTTGTTATTAACATCACTGTTTCTCGGTTTGATGCTTTGCCTACTTGACTTAAAATGAAACATATTTCAAGGGCTTTGTCTCCTAGATTATGGCTCAACATCACTTATACACTAATCTCTGTCAAAAAGCTGTTATGTATTGTGAGTTTCCTTAGAATATTGCATTCACTGTAAAACTGCACAGAGCCTTAGAGCCTAAGGCACGGGTAATTTCCACAAATACTGCTTGAGAAACTCAGATGATGTAGGCTGATAAATCGTATTAAGTATAAAACCTTTTAATTCGTCTGTTTGAAAGAAGAGAAACAACCGAGGTAATGCAAGGAAGAAAGAAGTCAAAATCAATTTTTTTTTTTCCAGTGATTTACTAGAAGAAAGGGTCAAACATTTTCACACTCCTGGGAAAGGAAGAAAAAAAAAGTTGCACTGCGCACTAATGTTACTGCTTTTTATATTTTTTAACATTTGGATAGTTGCTTATAAAAAGTCTTGGGTAGCTTAGTGGCACAACAGCATTAAGCTCTAATTTATCATTGTGCTATAACTATGAAAATTGAAGAATATACCTTCAGGGGAGAGGCAATGAAAGATTTCATCTTGTATGGATTACAGTGGAATATTTATGACACTAGTTAAGAGTTTGCGACAACTTTTGTGGTAACCTCCCATTTTAAGAAGTATAAATTATATGTGGTTATTATAATTTGTAAAATATTACAATATTTGTAAGACTTAGAATTGAACTTAGCACATAATCAGTTTCCTTTATTTATACTTTTCATACTATCAATACGCAAACTGCATTACTTTTAGAAACTGGTTGTGAACATGCTATAGACATTTATATCTATTCATATCTAAATAAAAAGATGCATTTATACTAGAGACACTGTATGTCACATATATATTATTGTACAGATACCATTATCATTGTACATATGGACATAGCAGTGCAGTGATAACAGTTGTAGTTGCTTTCTACAGTCAAGTGCACCTCAGGTAATTACTCATTTCATTCAAATCCGTCATCTCAAAGGACCTGGCTTCCCAGAGGCGACGCGCCTTCCTCGCAGACAAAAAGGCATTCTTTATAGCCAACAAGAAGCTAAAGTCAGGAAACTTTAGCATACAGACAATGGTCTAAATACTGGTCAGAAGCAATCGGGTAATACAGAGAAAATGGTGTCATCAGAAGTATATTTATGTAAGGGCTGTGCCGGAAAGATGGTAGTTTATTTCCCTGTCTAATTTGGCATTCCCATACATACGCTATTCTCACCGAATTAACTCCAAATTCCCTGTTTAGTAGAAGAGAGAGAAAAAGTTTTGACAAGAAAAGGAACTTCAGAAATTGCACACTAATTTAACATTTCCCTGGATTGCTCCTGTAGTGATAGGTGATTTTTTTTTTTTTTTAAATTGTGCATAAGGTATTTTTTTTCCCTCCTGAATTTTTTCAGATAGGCCCGAGAGCAACAGTACCTGGCTTCATCCAGTATATTCCCCCTCAGCTCTTCCCTGTTTGGCTAATGCGCGCTCTTGCAAAGCCCAAGCCTCTTCCGTCTCTGCAGCAGGTGCAAGTGGACATGAACAAAAGAACAAAGCCGGCTTCTGTGCTCATGAAAAAGTGCACAAAATGAATGTACAGCTCAAAAAATATGCAAGGTAAACAGACACATCCAAAAGAAATGCTTTACATTGTATCACGGTGCTCTAGCTTAAGTTTACAATCCACTACCTACAGTACTGTTACTTAGCTTACAGAGAGATGCAGGGAGAAAGAGGAGACTCACTGCATCACAGAACAGAAGACCTCCGCAGAGGGGTTAATTGCTCAGCGTGACTTATGGTCCTCCAAAAGGGAAGTACGTTGAATGTTTCAGAGCAGACCAAATATTTTTTTTCTCCATTGGATAAAAGGTACCTTCCTCGGGTATTCCCTGCAGAAAGGTAGAAAGCCCATGGCTCTTCACAACCTCAGAAACACAAGTCAGATAGAAGGAAGGGTCATAACATCTGAGCATCTCAAAAATTACTACTTACTTCATAAGGGGCAAGAACAGATGCAAGGGAGCACCACACAGCAAGGGTAAGGTGGCCGAGCAGCTATGCACATTATTAACTAATTCAAACCAGCTGCCAAAGTAACTAGTTAACTGAGTATGGACTAATGCATCCTGTTTCAAAGGTTTTTTTTTTTTAAGTCCCTTCAAGGTTGTTTCTGAAGAATAATTTTTATATTCTGGAGGATTTCCCAAATTTTCATCCTTTCCAAACAGAAAAAAATCTGTTTTGTTCTATGGGTAAAAACTCTTTAATCATTCCATGGGAACTGGGGAAACAGAAATACTTCTTTTATCAAAGTCTTTCCCTCTGCTTAGGGGGAACTTCAGCTTAGGTACATGGTGGAGAAGATTGAAAAAAGATCTTGAAACTCACTTGATCATAGACTTAAGTTTTTTCTGATGAATAATACTGTAACTCAATAAAAAAAGTCAGTACAGAAGTAGCTTAAAGAATTAGATCACTCAAGGAAATTAACAGGCCAAATCTGCTTTGCCTTTATGGAACAAATGATAGAAACAAAAGCAAGAATGATTCCAAATGGTATTTTCTTAGGTTTCTTCATTATCATTTCCAGGCAGTGCTTTGTCACAAGATTAAAACAAAAGTAAGTAAATGTATTTATAGAAAATGTTTAAATATGCATGGTCATGAAGCATGGCACAACCTCATTTTATGTTATTCAGACTCATAAAATGTGAAATAAGATGATATTTTCCCCCAATTCAACCTTTTTTAAAAGGAAATGCTGACTAAAACAAAAGAATCATGCAAAACAGATGATTAGAATAAAAGGATCATCTGAAGTATGGATGCTAATTGAAAAGCTTTCATTTTTTCTCAAAAGCTATTATGTGTTTTCATCTATAGTTTTTGTTTTTGTGATTTTTTTGCATAAATAAGTTTAAACAATGGGTAATACAGATTTATTTATGAATTTGTTAGACTGGAATTTTAAATAGTCTCAAGAATTCAAGCTGGTCAAAAATGAAATAATAAAAAATAAGCCACCTGCTCCAATTAACATACCTAATTTCTTCTCTGCTTTATGTAGTCATTTTTCCCATGAGCACATTCCACATACAAAATTTGGCATGCCAGTGTATTTCCTTTGTTTTACTTTTTCAATACTATTTAGTTTTTCCAAATCTTCAATTTTACTTAATCCTCATTCAAGCAAAAATTTTTGAAAAGTTAAAGATTATTAAGACTTATTGGTCAGCAAAGATGGATGTTGTTTTGTTTTTTAAAGCTGACGTATATCCCTGATGTACATGTAATTTTTGCTTTAAAGTATTCAGTTAACAGTTCCCTGAAATTTTTGAGCACTTGTCCTTGAAGTAACACGTGACAGCATTTCTCTTTGAAACGTTCAAACCTGTTTCTGCGACTAGCGGGCTATATAGTCACTTCACCACGGAAACCCATAAGCTGCGGCTGTGTGTCATTGTTACCCTTTCAAGCTTTTTTCCTTCTGCAGCTTTTGTATGGGATTATTTTACTGTGTCAGTGACAAACAGGCCTCCTTGGATTGCCATCCTTTATTGCCTATTCCTGCCAGCTGCAAAAATACTGGCTTCCTTTTTTAATCATGAAATGAGTTGTTGCAGGAATGGGGAATGCTACAGTTTCCTCCACATAACGTTCTCCAATCAGAAAATTATAATTTCTCAGATGCATTAGCACAATATACTAGGAAACAGCTGCATAATTTAACTTAATTTTTAAGCAATACCTCATTATAGCTAGACAGTAAATTCAGCAGTTCACATTTTTTGTGCGCCTCTCGTCTTTTCAGTGCTCGCATCATGTTCTCTTTTTCATCTGCCTTTCTCCTCCCGAAGGTGCTGGAAAAAGCCATATTTGCAATAAAAATGAATTTAATCTTCTTTAAGAACCAGCTTAAATTCATGGTAGATGCCCAAGATTCAAATTTATAGGGAAGTAAGTCCTTCTAGATAACCCTGGAAAGTCTGGTAGCAGATAGTCATCCATTTTTTTTAAACAAATCAAAAAGAAACATCCAAAATCCAAGATCAACTAAACACTCAGTTTTGAACTGTATCTTAACTTCTAAAGGCCTGTGATAGCAGTAAATATTGTGCAGCAGGGTAGAGGCAGACAAAAAGGGCACAATTCAATGCAAATGTGTGGTGAGCACCTAATATACAACTTGTTTTAAGACACTATGAGACACGAAACCATTTGCATTCCCCACTAGTTCGTCTTCATCTAAGAAAATGCAATTGTTTGTATGAACTAGATCAGGCAATGTTGGCAGGCTAACACCATGTTTTCTCCAGACATTCAGTGAATCTAGTCCTTTATTTTCTTTTGCTTTTCTTTAAGATGCCTTAGTAAAGTTTTCATCCTAAACCATTTTATTTACTTTTACATTTTCTTCACTTCCAAGATTTATTTTTTTTTAATTCACACTTTCTGAATCAATTTGAATTTATTTATGCACTTATATTTGAGTTCAGTGGCCAGACTCAGCTATTTGCATAGTGTATTCATATTATATGTCTATGTGCTGATTCGTAACTCCCATGCAAGTTATTAATTTACTAGATTCTCTAGGTTGAGGGAGGAAAAAATTCTCCTCAGTCTCTGTATTAGATATATTTTGTGTTTTAAGTAATTATTCCAAACATGCCTCACTTTTATTGCTGCCATTGTCTAACCACATATTTAGGTATCTCTAAAATCTTTATATTGTATCATAAAATAAAACCACAAAAATATACTGGAGTTGCTAGGAACTTACAGGTGTGTTACCAGGTCTTTCTGCTGCTGGTGGTTTTTGCCTCTTTGGACCAGAAGTTTTCTTGTCTTCTGAATGTGGATCGAGACTGCCTGTGTTATCACAACTCTGAAGGACTCACCTTACTCTGTTTTTAATAGTTGTACATTTCTCTCCTATATTCTTAACCAAGGGTTCATACAGTATCTGAGAGAAGGAAAAGATTTTAGTGAAATGGTGATACTCGTTCTCAACCCTCCCCGAAGAGATCATCTGGAGCGCGGCCTCTCCAAATGCTGAAAATAAAGGAGATGATAGATAGTATCTTCGTTTGTAAGTCTACTTTCAGTCATGCGAAAAGCATACAGAATTCATTTCGAGTGAGGTCAGAACAGTAAATATTAAGAACAACCGCTTACATTCCCCTCTGTAAGTTAGGACTATTATAGAGAAGCACTCATGAGAGAGTAGGAAAACTTCAATGACCTTTCTTCTTGCCAGTTCTATGTAGTATGAGCAATCAGTAATTAAAGCTTTTCTATAACTATAGTCAAACGTAAAAAAAAAAAAATTAAAGCTTGGGCTTTTGCAAGAAGGTTTTGGGTTTTTGTTCCTGTATTATTGTTCCATTTTGTTCCATTTTTTGTTCAAGGAGATTAAAATAAAATCACTCGGATACAAGAAACAGTAACACTAGGCATCTGAAAGTGTTTAGTCAGAACATGTAATTACTGATAACAATCAATCATCCCTGTAGCTTCTGCTCCATGTAATTCTCCACCCGCTGAAATTCAGCTAGTTTCTAATAAATGTTTCATTAGAAAAAAAAAATTAAAGAAAGATTTTTAGCATATTTATAACCATTTCATAATCAAATGTTGGGGTTGTTTTTTCTGATTACTGCACATCTTAATTTAGCCTGACTTCATTAGATCGATCTAACAAGTTCACAGTACTGTAGACTGCCTTTTCTGCCAAGCAATATCTGCATCATCTGATTCTGATTTCACTGATATTAAAGGCACTGGTATTAAAGGCAGAATTACTGACATAAAACTGGTGTTGGTAGGGAATCAAGACAGTTCTGTGAAGTTTTGGTAACTTAATTGCCTGTTTCCCATACTGTGCACCAACACATAATCCTTGCTCTTTCTCCCTCATGAGGAAGCAAAAGGGACCTAATAACCAGGATCTGACAGTTCAGAATCTGACAAAACATGGTGAAAATATCTAGCTGTGTATTAATACGCAATTATACAATAAAATTTGCCTGTAGTTATCACTAACGGGAATGACTAATTGTCTTCCTAACCTGGTCATCTAATTAAAGTAAGCAGAACTATAGTCATTACCTTCAGTTCTTAGGAGAGACGGTTGCTTTCTGTTGATAATTACAGAAGAATAGTAGAGAAACAGGCTTGCCAGTGCTTGTGTAAGGGAAAGAATATTTCACTTCTGCATTAGGCGAGGGAAAGGAAAAGATCATCACAAATATGTGGTGAGATTTAATTTTAAAGTGTATGATTTATACCGGTACTATTTCTTCGCTACTTCAAAAATGCACTGTTTTGTTTAGAAAAGGCATCAAAATATGAGGAAACCTAGGAGAAGTGAACATCTGCTGTGAAGTATTGCTGAGATACAACAAAATAACTACACGGCAGCTAGTTCCTGGATCACACTGCCCTGGGATGCTGTAGCCCTGAGCACGGTTCAAAAAGATCAGTCATTTGTAGGGACTTCATAAACGTCCACAGCTATAGAACGAATGTTTTCAATGTAAAATTAATCTTCGTGTTACGAACAGCACCTGACCTCAGTGATGAGAATTAAGAAGAAAAGCCCTCCCTGGGGCAGACTATCCTGTAAGAAGCAGTTTCTTACCCTCTGCTTCCAACCTGTTGAAACAGGCTCTGTGGCTGTAGGGACTTCCTTTGAGTGCAGTTACATGCTGCGTATTCTTAGACGTATTTTATACATATACCCTAGTCACATATTCTTAGCATATTTGATGTATAGTGAATGCTCTGGTCATGTTATGGACAATTTTTGTTTGCCTGTTCCAAGAAGAAAGGTGGTTTTGACCAAGTCAGACCCCCATTAAGAGTATTTCTCAGTACGATTCAGCATGTCTGAACACGGTGTAATGAATCTGATCATGAGTTCACTGTTCCTAGTTAAAATTCAAGAGTAACTCAGATGAAAAAATTGCACCTGTTTAACTGGGAGATGAATCAGGTCTGCTGATGAAAAGATGTCAGAGAAGGACAATAACTTATCAAATTGAAAAATGCTAGAGTGACAGCTATTGTTTTTTAAACCAACTCCCCCCAGAAAACTGTTTGTCAATCAGCTGTTGTAAAAATATTTACAAATGGTTCTAATAAAATTGGTGGGTCTCCTTACAACAGAAGAAAATGCAATCCTTCTGTGGTCAGTAAAGCAGCTATGAAAACAACATAAACCCAAAAATAAATCTGAAATGCAAAATCTAAAAACAATTATTCAAAAAAGTGTAACAGATGCCTAATATGCGAAGGTAAACAATAACTCCATTAGCATATTTTGCAGTTCCCTGGTACCCAACCATACTTATCAACAAGGAACTGAGTTTTTGTTCTGCATGAATTAACCTTCATCTTTATCTCTCAGAGTTTTTGAATGGCAAACACTGTAGCAATGATCGAGATTAAAATGTTAGCCTGAAGTCAAGATACCTGATACAATGGATGAATCTTTAATTCACTTTTAAATTGCTTAAATAATGTTACATTCAAAATTTTCTGCACGGATGAACATTAATTCATCCAGGAAAGAAATGTTGCCATGTTTAATTCAATAGTTTTAAAAATTTAGTTATTAAAAGATTCTAATTTAGCATTTCCTTTGGTATTTTATGCCTTGCTTAGTAAGAAGATGCATCAACAGGCCATGATAAAGAAATTAAACAAAGCTCTAAAAATTCTGCCCAAAATCGAGTTTTTGCTTTCATTACAATAGCTTTTTACTCAGGCAACTATGACAAAAATGAATAACATAATTTGATAGCAGATTAACACAATCATGGCCTCTGTTTCTGCAGAAGTTCACTGATGGGTAGGTAACAACTAATAAAGAGGGCTCTTGAAGCCTAGTGGGTTTAATTCTCTAATTTATCACTAATTTGACACTTAGAGAGATGTTGTTCCTTGAAAAAAAAAGAAGATTGACCCTTGATACGAAAGGTGCTGATAAAAAGTCTTCTAAATCACAACATGAAAGTCTCAATTCTGATCAATGATTCTTAAAAATGCATTTTTATATTTTGAAAATAGAGAATAATTTAAAAATTCCCTAAACTGCTTAAAAATATGCTGACTTTAATAAACTGTCAAGTGAATAGTTCCATGAAATAAAACAAATCAGCATTATCTGATATAATATGACATTTATTAAGGGAAAAATATAGGAATGCCCACACACTATGTGTAGAAGCCTATCACTATTATCATAGAAGTTTTAGCTTTATTTCTCAAACTCTTTAAACATCTATGTTCTGTAAGAGATTGTATAATTAGCAGAAATAGATCCTTCCCTACAAATCACAGAACCCAACATTTTTATTTCTTCTATAATTTAATTTCATAAATCTCCATGTTCATTATAACAGATAGCACCCTAGCTCTCCACCTCCCTGCTGCAGCCTTAGAAGTCTTGAAGGGGGTCTAGCAGCAATCTAAAGTGAGGGCTTTTTAGAGGTAATAGGCTATCCCAAATGGTTTGGGTAATAAGGAGGAAAAGATTTTTGATAAAGTTCAAGAACCTTCCTTCTCAGCTTCAAATTAAGATATGTGATTTTAATCACTGATATATCCCTGCTCCTCTGCCAGTCCAGATTAATTATCACAGCACTCTTATGATAGTTCTTAACTTAGCTGGGAAATTATAAAGAGCATTTGGCAAGAAAGCTGTACCGGGTCCAGGTCCCAGATCCAGTTTTGTCCCAGACACCTTTTTGGCCCAAAGGAATATGACATTTATCCACCAATACCAGAAAATTGTCTTTTGAACAGAGTACTCGAGGCCATTGAAAGCTCTTGGTCACTTCCTTTCTGGACACAGCTTTTTGAGTGTCATCTCTTGGAGCACGCTTCCTTTTGGTGTCAGCTGGCATTCAGCATCCATTGTTCTTACTTCATTTTCATACATTGTTTGAGCGTGATGCAAGAAGCCATTCGTGAGGGGACAAAGATTCATTGGGACCTTCAGCTTGCAGGTGTTTCCCTCGGCTCCTTCCAGTTGCTGTTAGTCTGCTGGGTGATACTGATGCACAGACCCTCTACTGTTGAGCATCCAGCTCTAAGGCAGCTTTTGTGATAGATTTACACAGATAAGCAACAATATCAGAGAAAGACCCAAGCCATACAGCTTTTCTACAGCTAATCATCCATGTCCTGGCTGTACGTAGGTAGCCAGGGTATGCCTGAGAAATCACAGCAGTTAATGCACCAATGAATAAATGCTTGTCTCACAGCCTGGGGCTAGGAAGTTAAGATAAAGATAAAGCAAATATGACTCTGCACATTACAAGATGGCTTTAAGGTGCCATTTGTACATCAGAAACACGTAGTGCAATCCCAGGTCAGCCATCTGAGGCAACAGCGCCCTGCAATGAGCTGGCCTGTATAGAAAGTGTTACGGTCCTACAGAAGCAAAAAAGGAAACAAAACCTTATGCTTAGGATAACTTCAGTAAAAACCTCTTTTGAAAACCTATTGGTTTGTAGGGCAAAAATTTAGGACAGAATTTGAAACTGCTGGGGGGATCTTTTGTTTGTTTTGCTTTTCTAAGCCTGAGACAGTTCATATTGTTCAGCTTCTAGGAGAAGAATTAAGACTAAAAACCGTCCAAAGATTTTTTGCTTAAACTTACTTTTTTAGCCTACCATCAGCAACATAGAAAGTGTCAGCTATTGTTAACTTGTCTTCTCCTAGAAAAATTCTACAATAAGCTTCAAGTATACATTTAGGTGATGTTAAAAGCTTACAAAACATACTGATTTTTCATAAGGGTTGACATGAACTTGGTTTCCCAGTGTGGTAGAGCTAAGAGTCAAAATGAAATATACCAATTATGTCCAGAATCCTAAATATTCAATACATTATTTTTCCACTCTCAAGTTGTCCTACACATCGTCACAAAGCTCACTATAAAACAGCATTGGGAATGTTTGTTCCAATGCATGTGCGCCCGCAATTTAATCCTGTAACCTCAAGAACATCATCATCACCATCATTTATCTTCTTCCTAAAGTGGTCAGCAAGCTCAAAACGTATCTATGTTACATTTATCTCGGGCATATGTTCATGTCCATATAGAAGTATCTGTATATATAGCTCCCCGTAAATGAAGCTTCTGTCCTCGCCTCATTTTCAAACAGGCTTTTTGCTGCAGGCATAGCGTAAAGCAGGCACACCTTAAAGACCCAAGTAGTGTTTCATTGTGCCACATAAATAAGTGTGCCCATTCCATGTTAACTCGGACTTTTTTATCCCACTACCTACTGTGGAGTATGTAGGTATATTCGCCGTTACAAACGCACGGGTATTCCCAGGGCTGCACTGCTCGCTGCTTACAGATCAGCGAACGGTCTGCTCCCGTGTAGCAGTGACACTGCTAAACAGCAGTGGAGATTCTCTAAGGAGAAATGCTTTTCTGAACAGGCAACCTGAACTCAGGAAGATGCATTAAATGAGCTTCCATTGAAGTTTTGAAATATTCCAGCTGACAAAGGCAGCAATCCTCAATTGTCACTTTCTTAATTGCAAAGACAAGTTAAGGAAATTTAGGGTCTTGCAAAAGAAAGGGGAAAAAATGGGGTGTTCCTCAGGATCTGTTTGTACTTCCTCGCACCTTTCAGTAAATGCAACTGGTTAGTACACACTCATTCACCGTGCTAATGCAATAACCGCTGTCTAAGCAGACAGAACATGATCTAGGAGAAGAGGGCCCTCCCTGAAATAGTTGCTGTTACCGGTATGTCCTGCTGTATTATTTCATGTTACACACCGCACTAAAATGGTATGACGTAAAGACAGAAGCAGCATCTGCACCGTCCTCGACAGGAGGCAGTGAGAAAACCTGCCTCGCCTGCATCGGCGATTGAGGCAGGCCGCAGTCAATGAGCCAGCGCTGCTCCAGCGCGTGGCAAACCTGCTCTGTCACAACGGCCGACAGTCTGCACAAGGGCATCTGGCCAAGGCGCTCTGCGGGGAGGTAGGGCATAGGGCACGTACTCCAAGCATCAACATTTTCTCCATGAGGTTTGGGGGTTGGTTTTTTTAAGTTTTGAAAGTCTTTCCACCTCTTTAATGTTTTGGTAATACACGACATTTATAAAAAATGGGACTATTTTCATCCCAAGATAGTCATGTCAAAAATATTCTAGGAGTAAAACACAAAAGGATAGGTACTGAACTTGTTTTTTTTTTTTTTTTAATTATGTAAGTTTAGTTTAGCAAAATATTTCTAAATAATGCAAGGAAAACCTTTATAAGTACTGAATTTTTTAATTAACATCCGGGGCCCACTGATTTTGTGACTGGAAAAGGAGAATTAAGAAATTCTTTTATCAGCAACTTGCTATAATACAGCAATTTAGCTGAGAAGAAGAACAGCGCAGGTGCACTATGTTAAGACCCTCCAGAGTATCTGTCAGACCTCAGGAAACAATAACTAAATTAAAGATATTAATGCATTAAAATTAAAAAAAGCAAAACCGAAACTGTTTACTGACCTGAAACATTGAGGAAAATTAACCAGCAGAAGCAAAATCATCTTGTTGTACCATTTACATAATTAACCTAGCTTGGCTGAAGGCTTCTAAGTTACAAATAAAATAAAAGGATATGTTGGAAACTTAGCCTGGTTTTCTAAATGACTTGTCCATATAATTTGCAGGTCCATTTTGTATGTAGGTGCACTTTCACCCCAGGGCCCTGCGTATTCTCAGGACATACAAAAGTATTCTTGGCTGTAATTTTCATATTACTTGCCTAAAGAGTTGTGGTTCTCTGCAACAACAGCTGGGAGTTCTAGGAAAAGAAGGCAGCAAGAAGAAATAATTGACTGATATTATTTTACATCATAAGAATAAATTGAGTCAGACAAGGTAGTCTCGGAAATATCCTCTGCCATACCGAAGCCCATGCCTGAGAGGGCAATAGGGGTGGGAGACACAAAGCCAGAGAAGGCAAAGAATATTCCATTTTCTCTGACTACCTTCAACTCTAGGTATGAGGAAGCACATCAAATCAATGGAGATTATCTTCAAATGAGGTGTTGGAAATGCTGCATTTTGTTGCAAGAAACATTACTGACAACGAAAAAAGTAATTCCTTATGATTTTTTTAAGTCTTTGCTATTTTAAACATTTCAGTTTACTGAATGTTTCTTCCGTTTACGGTTTCTTTTTCAGACTTGAATAGCAGCCCAAGCAGTAATATCTAAATGTTAATCTAACATTAAAATCTAAATTGTCTGTTTAAATAGCGTACATTGACACTATAGGTATAAAATGGTATAAAAATATAGGTATAAAAATCTATGTTCTCAGGTCATCGTTTCTCAAAAGTATGGACAGAAGAGTACACCTGAAGCATGGCCCCAGATTCCCTTTCCAGCACGAGGCCTTTCTGCTCCAGTGCAATTCGATGCACGTTGAAGGTTCATGCCGTGTCATGCATTTGAGTGCTGAATGTACTTGATATGAAGGCATCTGAGGGAGAAGCCTCCGACAGCAGCTATGATTTGTTTTTGGCAGGTAGGTATCTCTTTATTCTTTGAATGGTAGAAATATGTCACCATTTAAGAAGGAAACATTGTTTAAGTAGGAAGAAAAAATCTTTCTGCATCTTTGTCTATACTAAAACTGTCACTTCTGAAATGAATTCTCTTCCAGAATAGGGGTAATGACTTGACACCTCCTCAGTTTGATCCTCTGCCCTTTCATCACGGCTTGCAATGGGAATGCAGCACTCTCAGCAGTACAACCATTCAGGGAAAGCCCTAAAGAATGGAGAAGGCATACTAAAACTCAAAGAAAATTATTCTCACAAACCTGTGTTTCAGAGTCATTCATTTCCGAATACCCTGCCTCCTTGCTTAAAAAGTTTCCTTCTGCTCCACCACCTCTCTGCCTGCATCTCTACCATGGCTGAGCAGCCTCTCACTACACACGGTATCATTTAGGGAAGTTTCTGTAATGTTGCTATCAAGGTGAAACCTCTTCCTTGGAGGTGTTTAACACGTTTCAGATTCATCTGCATTTCTTATCTGGGGACCCAACACTTCCATAGCTTGCTGTAAAACAAAGCTGTTTAAGATTTCTTTTTTTCTACTTTTACTTGTCATCCTATAAAATAAATGAATTTGCTATCTTAGTGGTCTCTTAATATAATGAAATGGATCTTTCTAAATTCTCTTTTCCCAATGCTAACAAGGTGTGTCTCAGTAAGTTTCCACGCAGGTAATACTCTTTATAGCTGAACAAGACTTGTGTGCCTGACAATCACTGTGTCCCTGTTATTTCTAGAATTAGTAGGTTGCCCCTTTCATCAGTAATCTTACTTCATCCATTCTGAGGTACAAGCTTCTTGCAGGAGTGCACAACCATTTCAGTTACTTTTTTTATTGACCACATTCAAATTCACAACCTGGAAAATTCATCACAGGTCCAGCTTTTAAGTTATCCTTCTCATAAAACTTTAACAGGAGGTTAACTGGTGTAGGAGAAGCACAGAGAATTTTCTTCTGCTAAAACTTTGGAACCAGGGACAAGATACTAATCTCATCACTCAACAAAAGAATGAAAGATCCCTCCCTTTGACTTTTAATACAGTAACACAGAATAATCTAAAGTGTCAATATACACTCCTCCTTCCCTTCAAGGCTACGGAAGATCAGGACCAATTGGATTACAGAGAGTACCAACCTGGTTTAGGATAATGCTTTAAGTACACAGTGATAAGTAGGATAAATAGGAAACTATTTCCACTGGGGCACCAACACAAGACGTTTGCATAGACTATAGAACATAGGCTAGAATAACGCACCATCTCCCTTGTTACTCAATACAACGGCCCTGCTACAAGAATTAACTCCTGAATTGTACTCTTGGCACTACAGGAACAACCACTTTGAGTAAAAAGCTGTTTAGTTTCTTCTTTGGAGTTCTCCAGTACTTCAGGTCTGCAAAAACCAGAGCGGTTTTATTTGAATTTGCTGCGGTTACTGTTATAATGGAGGCCATATACAATCCTCAGAACGAAAATGGAGGCTCTCACTTTGATCAAAACCAGAAAGCGTTTACTTTGATCTCCTACAAATATTCTTAACTGATCTATTAATCTGTAAGGCATTTTTATCTTTGAGACGCGTTACTCTGATAGGATTGATTCATGTTCTGTGTCCACAAAACGGAAGGGCTGGTGTTAAGAACAGCAATTTAATCAATTGCCCAGTGAGCGAGCCCATGTGTGCAATTTCTGTACAATGAACTTAGTGCATCATTTTAATTGAAAACCATCTAATTAGATAATTTACAACCAACATTTACAAATTAGACAGCTGAACCTAAACTATGTGAAAGGTTTCTTTTTAGTCTAATTTGTACTTGTGTAAAGCGAAAGTTTCTAGCTTGCTTTTTTTCCTGCAAGAGAGGGATTGGTCTTCAAATAGCTGTAATTAAGGATGCAAGCAATACGCAGATTGAGAATGATTTACAGCACATCAGCTTTGTTCTAAAGCAAAGGCAGAAAACAACGACACGTCGGTGAGAAATGAATTTCTTTAGGACAATTAATTATTAGGCCCTGCTTGCCAATAACAGTGAAATAATTCATGTAAGAAAATACTTTTATAAATTGTTAGATGACACAGTAAAAAGCTGATTATAATGCAGTACATCATAACAAGTGATTGGCCTCAAGAAGGTCCTCTTCAGCCCTCCACTATACACTTGGATATAACATGGTGACTTTGGGTGTTTGGCACGTGACTTTGGGGGGTTGGACTAGATTATCTTTAAAGGTCCCTTCCAAATCAAACCACTCTATGTTCTGGTGTTGATGTGATAAACTACTGAGAATGTTGACTAGGTGAGAAAAGTATCCAAATATGCCAGCTTTAATAAATTTCTGCAGTTTTCAGCCTAAGCTCCTTCTCCATACACACTGCCCCTCTTCCCAATAGAAATGAAAACAGTGAGAACCTCCAAGATGGAAAGGATAAAAATAAAAATTGTGGAAAATGTGGGCCATAACCATTTGCAAGATCAGGGCCCTTCTTGTAGAGAAATTAAGAAATGTCATAGACCCAGGAGATATTTTGAATCAGCTTCTCACTTTGTATTATAAAATTAACATTCAATAGCAGGAAATGGATCTTAAAATAATTATTGCTCTCTACCTTTGAAAAACAAGACTATTCTGCATGATAGAGTGAGAAGCCAAACTTTGAGCATTCATTTCTTTTCTTAGAGTGCCTTAAAAATCAGCTTACTCGTTGCTTTCGCCACAAACTTTTATCACCACCCAACAGCCGGGGCAATTCTAAACAGTAACACTTAATTCATCAAGTTTTGCATTTCTGGGCAAAGTGGAAGTTACCAAGAATCACTTGTTTCCACTAGAGCAACATAATCTAGACCAAGCCTAACTGCTTTGGTAGTCAAACAAAATGGAAACTCTCTAAACCAGGGGTTTTTTTTCCATATTTCCCTCTACCTCCCTCTCCAAACCAGCTTCTGGAAACAAATAAAAAGCCAGAACTCAGCAAAGGAAAAGGAGAAGAAAGTACAACATAACCAGAGGGTTGTTTTGAAATCACTATGAGGAGGAGGGGAACTAGAAGCTAAATAATTCCTTGTATCTACTGTTCAGAGTAATGCCAGCTTTGTGGGTGTTGCAAGCTTGCTGCAATAAACGTGATGTTTAATAAGTACACAGAAAGACAGATAGACTTAATTCAGATCATATTCAAGTATATTAAGTGCTTGAATACTGCATAGTTTTAAGAGTTTCCTAGCTTCAAAAGCATTAAACCTTCCTAAAGGAGCCAGGCTATCTGCTGCTCTTAATATCCTCCCTTTGAATTCTTTCTTTGCCAGCTAGGACTCGGCCAGAGTGAACCTGAGTGAGAGAGTTTTAATGTATTAATACATAAAAAGGATTTCAAGTGAGAAAGAAAAATAGTTGCTTCAGAGTAAGGAAAAAATTTATGGCCAAAAAAAAGTTTTTAGAAATGCAAATGGAAGCTTGGCACATTACATTTCCACGTTTCCTGCAACCAGGGTAAATCCCAGCAAAATTGTCCTAGATTCTTGAAGAACAAAGAGAAAAGCAAAAAAAATCCTAAATCAAACTAAGCAGGAGCAAAAGATTCCTTTGCTGAAGGTATAGGGAAAATTTCAGAAGTACAAACCCTGTAGCAGTCTGAATGCTTAATAGGGAAAATGGAAAAATATAAAAAAATTAACATAGTTCCTAAAAAAGACAGAAAGTATCTGAAATTCCTTTACTGAGACTCATTTCAAAGCTATCAAAAACAGATATGAGACATGTTTTCCATATTTTGATATTAGACAGGTTGATCTGGAGACATTTTGCTCTTTATTTCAAATGCTTTTAACATCCAGTTGAAATAAAAAGCTAGAGAAGATTCAGTAACCCAGAAATTTCATCTTTTTCATAGTCTTTAATTTCCTTCAGTGCTTTCAAGTTTTGCACCCAAAATTAGTTAGTTGAGCAAACATTATACATGTCAACATACCAACGCAAGTCACATGTACTCTTTATGGATTCAAAATGAGCTGTTAGAAACACTAAAATAACAGCAGAGCTGTTCAGAACATGTCTCCCAAAACTGAATCCATTTGGTAGGTTGCAGAGGTAAATATTGTTCTTTTAAAACAGCTTTTATAATCCTGGGACAAAGTCAAGCAGGGAGAAGGTTTTAGAGTATGCAAAGTGACCAATGGTTTATATTTTGTAGGATTTTAATCTCATATCGAATTCAAAAATTTCAATTAGTTTGCCTGCTTTTCCAATACATTTTCATGTATAAGATTGTATTTAATGAAAGTCTTTTTAATGATTTTCCAACTCCTTTTAGTATTCGTATTTCCACGTATTTGCCCTCAAAGGCTTTTGATGCATACTATAATTGCACAAATCTACTGATATTTTTCTTAATCCTATTTAGGTGAATGAGTAATGCTCTACTGAAAGAGCTTCTGTACAGGCCAAAAATCTATCAAGATTTTCACCAACATATATTTCATGCAACTATATATTTTCTTTTTTCCCCTCTTTCACTGCTTACTAGCTTAAACCTTCAATTTCTCAACCATCATCAACAGCAAGAATAACTTTTCTTCTAACCCTGTTTTTATTTTTATAGTTTTGATACTTTATTTTCAGCTTTTGAAATCAAAAGTAATAGTTTTAATAGAGCTAAGATTTAATATAGGTAACATAGGTGTGAAAAAAGGTAAGGTGCCTAAGTTTAGATGTGTTAAGTGAGATTTTTAGAAAGGGTGAGCCCATTAATTCTGGAAAATAACTTCCCCTTCCAGGCAAAACCCCAAATTTCTTATTACTTTTGAAAATTTTGGCTAAGCAGTAGAGAGTGTTTGACATTTATTCAGTTACTATATTGCACCATCTTAAAAATAGTAATTTTAATATTTAACTATTACTTCCCAAATGTGGAGGAACCAATGTTTAATCATCTACTACACTAGTCCCCCCGCTGGCTAGTGATCTTCATTACAGATTATTACAAAGCTGTTTTATTACTAACACTACAGATGAAAATGTGTGTCTTTATTTGGGGCAGGAAGGAAAAGGAGGAGAAAAGATAAGGAAAGGGTAATAGTTTTGTGTTAATATCTTATATTTGTTAACGAGAATGCATTTACTTTGTGTGGTAAGATAGTCACCAAAATCTAACACAGTAGAGGAACATAATTTTTTATGTGGTGGCTATTCTTTATACCATTTTGACTGTTTTCTCTTTTGTGGTCTTATTAGTTTTGTAAGGTGAATGTGATTGATTTTTTAAAGGTAAGTGTCAGCATGGGTTTTTACAGGAATTTGCCATATTCCGAAGTTCTTTCTGGCAAATTACTTTTGAGTCTCTGTCCTTTTCAGTTTAGCATTCTGTCTCTTGTTTAATATTTTCAAATATATATGCTAACAGGAACACATGACTTGATAAAGACTTTAAGATATGGTCTGCCAACTCTTGACATGCTAATTCCACTTTAGGCCTATTGTAAGCTTAATATCTCAAATGAAGGCAAAGGTTTTCCAACAGCACGTTCAACCAATTGCAAGTAAACAGGGAATAGGGCTGACCAACATATCAAATAACTGAACACTGAAAAGGTCAAAATGGTCTGATTTACAGTATTGTCATGTTGTGCGGGATGTGTGAGGCATTTTAATGCTCATTTCACATTCGACAATGACAATGTCTGTAATGAATAGGAAATGACATATTATGAATTCATTCTTGTGATGATAATTGTAATGAGAATAGTGAATGGTACAACAAATCTAATCTATCTTCATGACAATTTAAAAACTGTAATCTGATTGCAATCCTGGGATATTTTCAGACACTTTCTAGAAGAAAACTAAATACGATTAAGCGGCAAAAAAATATTGTATTTCCCAGATATGTTAAGCCTGTATTTATTGGAAAGTTGGGTGATCTGTGTAAATCTTATACAAAAAGCTTTCCTTTAATTATAGGGAACCTTTGATTTTCCTTTTATTTCCACATAGTGTATTATAATTTATTAAGAGAACTTTAAAGGTCATCAACTCTAAATCATGCATTAACAGAGGATAAAGAAAAGAATTGGAAAAACTTGAGTTATTCCAATAATAATCAGATGTCCTGTATGTAAGATAATAGGACATAGTGATGTATTGCATTTAATAAACCTTAAGTGTTTAGAAAATCAAACTCTCCACTACAAAAACCAAGGCTTATTTACTTTGCAGATTTCAGAACCTTTTTCTTAGGAGCGTGGGGGGAAACAGGCTTTGTTCCAGTGAGAGACACAGCAGTACACTTCCTGCAAATTCAAAAGCAATAGTTTCTGTCCCCACAGTTTTACTAGAAACAGGAACCACAATATTTACTTGTGCCAAGTTATTGCAGTTTCTACCAAAAATTTAAGCTTCCCCCTGCCCTCCGCCAAGCATCCTACCATCTGATTTCAATGCCTAGAATTAAATATTGGCTCCACAGCAGTCTCTTGCAAAAATTAGACTGAGTGACCGTGCTGGGACCTGGACCTCATCATTGCTTGGTAATAGCTTCTGTCATCCCCTCTGTCTACCACTGATGACACTCAGACAACACAACAGGTCTAAACTTCCTCAAACCACTCAAAAATCTAAGTCCAAGGACCACTTCTCTCAGATATCCTGCCTTTGCTTCACCATAACTTCAATGTTATTTTCTGTTTTAATGCTATTGTTTCTTACTGTCTGGGTAATTGTATCAAGTCTGAGTTACAGTGCTGCTCCTAACCCAGGCTTGAAATCATGTATAGGAGGGCTCATTTAATGGATCATTGCTTGCTAAGTTTATATAGTACTGCTTGGCTTGCAAACCAGTTCTGTATGTATCTTGTTACACAACTGATGTTCTTGTAACCATGCTGCTGTATCAACTGAAATTTACGTTTCTGCTTAAGATTTACTTTGGAAATGATCTATTTTGTTTTCAAGAGTAATTTGTATTCTAACAGGGCCTGTTCTAGTAAATGCAGAAAGCATTCTCTGAAAGGTTTACGTAAGCAAAAATAAAAATTATAATGACAGTCTGTAATTTTCATGGATGAACTTTTAATAGAAGTGCTCTAGTAAACAGCGACAATTTGCGTTCACTTGTAGAATTAAAATCACTTGATATGTTGATTCTATTGAATTAGTCACCTGTATAAGTCATGGGTGTTGACTATTGAATTTTTTTAAAAGGTCTTTATTGATTTTTAAGGAGAAAATGTATTTAAAAGGTGGCCCACTAGTGTAATTCTGCTCATTATAAAGTGCTAAATAGCTGAAGGGGACTAAGAGAGTATTTGGAAAAAGAGAATCTATTTTTAACTAATTAGCTTTGAATCATTTGTCTAGCTAATCCATGTTTTCAATCTATGGCAGTATTTGGAAGGTAATTGAAAACCAGCCTTCTAATAAATGTGCAGGCTGCCCTAAATAGGAAAGATTACAGCGCTTATGAAAGGGGACAGAAACAGCTATAAACAGGTACTGCAGGACTGGGGGCACGACCGATGTCGGAGTGGTCACCGAGATGTCCTGAATGTGTGCACATCTGAGTTGGTACTCACACTGCAAATTAGAAACCAATCTGTTAAAATCATAAAACACTGACAACAAGATTAGAGCAATTAAAAATTGAGACCTTAAGCTGAAAAATTATTTTGGTTTAGGTAAAATGTATCACTGACTGGGATAGGTTTTTTACACATAGTCAGTAAAGATAAATAACTTTAGTTTGGGAACAAAAAAACCAAAAATATTTGGGGAACAATGAATCCTATTAAACTTGTGTAATTTCAAAATTTCTGTAATGATCTAAATATTATTGAAGTTTCATCTCTTAAATGCCTTCTTTTTAGTTTGCCTATATAATTCAGCAGTGTAAGAGAAGGGAACAAGCTTCTCGGGTTTTTTGCAAAAAATTTAAAAACAGTCAATACTGCAATCCAGGAAGGGGATGAATAAGGTATGGCTCTTTGAAATAGGGTGGTACAAAGAACATCTTAAGATGCACAAACTAGCACCAAACATAAACAAAGCCTTGTATTAAGATAAAGCCACTAAATAGACAATGTTCAGAAAAAGAAAAGGGTTGTTTAGCAGAAAGCCAAGAACTGGCTAGAAATCTAGAAAGCTATCATGCTCTGCCAAACGTCACTTGGGTCAAAACAGGAGAGACAAAGCTAACGAGACAAGGTACATCGACCTGCAAAAAGGACTCTGAAAGTACCCAGAATGTTTATGTTTCTTTCAAATTTCATGGTATCAAACTACTTTTTGTAGATGATGCCTGAACTCTTTC
>NW_009228466.1:26410-31063 GCF_000690835.1 Fulmarus glacialis
TTCCTTTGTGCCTTGAAATTTTTAAGAATTTCCTTGTTATAGTAGATTTGCACATGTTCTAACAACTGAGTTAATTGCTTTCTAACATGGCTTTTTATCCCATATCAAATGTACTTGGAAATTGGGACTGTTTTAAGTTGTAATGTGTAATTTCTGGAGGATTATGCAATTGCTATAGTTACATCTCACTTCTTTTTAGACTTCCATTGTCTGAAACAGTCTTGATGAAACCACCCAGTATGGTGGGTTTATGAAAACCCACAGCTGAACTATTGTTAGTGTTCAGAACCAGAGGATGCAGTCTTCAAACAAAGATAGTATCCAAAACCTACTGGATCCACTTTACGTAGAAAAGTGGCCTTTAATCTCAATGTTCCTCTGCGTTCCTTTGTTCCAATGTGATGCAGTGTATGCACTTAGTTTCCTTACCCTTTAAAAAGAGGCAGGAACATAACAGCAAATAGTTTTGGAGCTTTGGATCTAGTAATTGTCATTGTATTCACCATAAAATCGCTGTGCTACTTCCTGACTTTGAAGCACTTTATAAAAGACATTTATTGTTGTTTTCTCCCACAAAGAAAAAGAAAACTCAGTAGAAATACTTTTAATTATCAGCTAAGATAAAGCAAATGTTTTTGAGAAAGATTAAGTATCAAAACAACTCTGCATTAATGTGAGAAGAAAAAACCCAAACAAGTAGCATTTACTTATTTTATTTGTATTTCTAGACATCCTGCAGAACAGGCAGTCATATTTTAAGTAATCTCACTTAAAAATTACAGTGCCTGTAAATAATACCCTAAGTGCAACAAGCCCATTAAGATATAACTGAACATCTGTAAACTAGACAGTGTAAACACTCCAATACTTTGGTTCTATCTCTAATACTACAATTTCCACCTCAATTTTCAAATAGGAGAACTTCAATGTTTACAGACCCATTACTTTTATCTAGTCTTCTGTTAGTTCTCCATGAAAGAACTCTGCATTTATTATACCACTAAGTAGAAGTCTGGACCACAAAGAAAACAATAGTAATATTGAAATGTTGTTTTGTCTCCTTCCTGTAACTTTCCCCCAATACATACTTGTCTTTTCATCCTTTGAAAGATGCTGATGCTTGGAAAATTAGCTCTTACAATCTAAGATGCTGTGAACAAGTCTGAAAAATCCACACTGTACGTGATCTATTTTGATCAAACTCCACGGAAGTTAATGGAACTATGCTTGTTAGGATATTTCAGTGAAAAATGTTCCACTGGAATACCCTGAAAGCAAAACTACTTTTTGCAGAGTATTAATGTTGAGAAATACTTAGCCAATAATTTTTTCTTGGAGGGAAGTGACTAGTATTACAGTATTTTGTGTATTCCTCTGGGATGCAAAAGTTTTTCTGTTTAAGTCCTACGGGAGCCATTCGTGTATAAAAAATAAGCAGCACTGGGGATTTAAATTCAATTCTAAAGTAAATGAGTTGTGAGCACAACCTGCCAAGCAGAGGCTGTAGGGAACCTTTCTTCTTTGGGCATGCTCTTGCATGCTGCCACAGTTCTGGTTTTCCCCTGGGAGTTATTTCTACTCCAAAACCTGCAAGGACACAGCAGGGCAGGGAAATGCTGCAGAACTTCTGAAGACCCCATGTTATGTGAAGCTGCTCCAGTTCGAAGTTCACTCAGTCTTTGGGAGCAGAAAATGGGACATCTTAGTGTCTTAGGAACTTCCAAGGCAGGGCTATACAGTTCCTGTTCCACAGTGAAGTTGATATAAATAACCTCCCTTTTCCTTCTGCCTCCCTAGGGAAATTGCTCATAGTGGGGGTTTTGGTTTTCAGTTTGTTTGGGTTTTTTTTTCAGAAATGACTGTCAATCATATCATTAGCCCTGTATTTTCAGGAGCCACTTGAATAATAAGAGCTTGTATTGTTTTGTCACTTTTATTGAAGGAGATCTCTTAGCACACAGCAGGCAGTTTAGTGTCACTGGCCATCATTTAACTACTCATGCCCTCTTTGATTCATTCCCCGAAATTGTAGAATTGATATTAATTTTTAAGAATTGGACAGTAAGATAAATGATTTTGGTTTTGTTTTACCTTGAAATAATAAAAAGGTCAGAAATAATTTATCTTGGCATAACTCAGCCTGACCAGGCAGACAGAACTTCCTGACAATTTGCTTAGGGAAAGCGCTTGTTGTTACCACCAGCTCAAACATCTGGATGTTGAACCTTAAAGCCCTCTCCCCAGCTCTGATTCTTTTTTAATTCTCTTTGGTGTACACTGATTTAAAGGGAGTAAAAGGTGATTGAGTGCAATACTGTTTTTGAAGGAGCCAGAGACATTAGCTGTTTGCCCCTGGTTCAGTCTTCTCATCATTTGCAGTGTGAAGAGGATTCAAATGCACTCTGATGTTAGGATTTATTTGACAAAACACAAAGCGACACTAAAAGCTGTCTCAATCAGAAACACTAGGCCCGTGTTTTGCCATGCTCGACCACAATACCCTGCGCATTGCAAGAACACGCTTTTCAGCTACCCATCTCCCATCTTCTGTTCAAATATGGCTGTCTACTTCCTTTTGGATTTTTTTGCTTTTCCATAAAAATTTGCTTGAGAGATGATATGAATGAGTCTGGTTTTGCAAGATGAGTCACAGCGCACTACCAACATTTTAATGATTTCAATTATTTACTAGACAATAGTAGAACTGGTGAAAAAAACTGACAGCCTGTCACAGACAATGCTAGCTAAGTTGTTTAAATCATCTCTAGGCATGTTCTAATTTAGCTCATTATTAATTTCCTGCCAGGAAATCGCTGCCCTAAACCTCTTTTTTTTAATTCAGACATAAGTCATTCTAAACTCTCATACAGACAGCTGATTGAACCCAAGACTTTTGTCTCATTATAAAGCCCAGATGCTTTCAGGCAGAAGACTGTTCTAGGCATTTAATATTTTGAAACAAAATGTACTGTATAATTAATTGAGTATGAAATGCGTTGTTCATCACAGAATTAGTTTATCTTTTCAAGAGTTTTCTGGCTGTATGCAATCCATCATTCACATTTCACAAACTGCTGTAGGTTTATGAATTTTCACTTTTGATACAATTGAGTTCTAACTGTGTTGCAAAATGAATACAAAACACTATCTGGAGGCAAACTGAGTGAAACCCCTCCTGTTTTATCTGGTAAAATAAAATGTTAGGTCATTAATCACCCTCCTCTTCATCACTTTTCATTTTTTCCGGCAAATGATTTGTATTCCAGCCATGTGGGGGATACTAGCAGAGGACAAATAAATCCGAACTGACAAAGCAGGAAATATTTCCTAATTACCAAGACTGCTGAAGAGGGCTAGAAAGCAGAGACAAAGAAAACCCACGAAAAGATTGCTTTGTGAATCATTTTGTTTGCTGGGCATGAGATGTGCTTGTCATGTTAACTTCGGTTGTTAACTTCCTTCAAAAGACAAGGAACTGTAAACGGGGGTGCCACCAAGGAGGAGGTACCCAAATACCTGCTCATTACACTTCAGAAGAGCCAGCCTCTGCTTGTAAGTGTCAGGGTATTTGGTTTGGCCTTTTCTGAAATAGAAGGAAAGGGGTCAAATTCTCACCCATTTTCCACTTTCTTACACGGGCCGAGTAACAGGCTGAGAAAATACTGCTGCACTGCACTGCCCTGTTTCACCCCTCTTTTCAAATTGAGAGTAAAATAACCAACCACAGCGAGAACTGGATTATGCTTTCTAGCCTTCAACCCATCTGACCAGAACATGTGGAAGCCTGAGGCGTTTAGACACCTTTTTTCCCCTTCCCTTACACCCCTTGTTCCCTAAGATTGAAACCTGTGTCCCCTCATCAATACTAAATGGGGAGACTACACCCAATACTGTGATAACAGTCCCATCAGGCAGACTGTATTCCCCTACCGGTACTTGGTATCATACAGGTACTAAAAAAATACTGCGTGCAAGCTACTGAAATACGATGACAGCATAAATTTGCCTCCGCTGTTACTTTGCACAAGAAATACCAAAGGACTCACATGCCCTAGAGAAACGACGCGTGTTTCCTTTAGACAGAGCCTTTGTTACAAAGGGACTGACGGCTGTAAGAAAAATGTCTGCAGAATAAATAACATGTTATACTCCACTAGGTGCTATAATAACACCCTATAGTCTTTTAGGAGATCTTGCTGGTGGATTTGTGCTATTTTGATGATAGCTGTCAATTCACGGTTCCTCAGACCATTTGACAATAGGGCCCCTACTGTGTTATATAAAACATGCACTTTAGCTTTAAAAGCTCAAACCTTTAATCAAATTCAAAATGCCAGAGTGGAAATTTCAAATCACTGTCAGTATGACTTCACTCACGTCTTCAAGTCTGACAATCTCAAAAAATACTTTCTTAGCTATATGGTATCAAATGGAATTAGCTTAAATATGGTGGTAAGAATTTATAATAAGGAACCATTTTTATTTCTTTATTTCTCTGTTCACATGGAGAGCAGTATGCTGAGCCATGTTTTCGCTTTTTTCAGTGGAAGCCTTAAAGTGTCTTAATCTTCACCGTTTTGGTTTTCAATGACGGGACACATATTTTTAGGGTTTTTTTTTTAAACTAAAATACTGACTGATAATAAATTAATA
>NW_009228466.1:31094-34603 GCF_000690835.1 Fulmarus glacialis
CTGAAAACCGCCCTTTGACATTCAGCTTTTGACATTTAAGCCGATTCAGTTACTCCTGTCTAACACGGCATTGTACCACAACATCTTTAATGGCTAATCTTTAACACTATTCCCCAATAAATAAATGTAAAACAGAATTCATCAACCAAAAAAGCAGATTTCAAAATTCCACATTTCTACTTCCCATTCAGGACTCAAGCCCCATGAGAGAATTAAGGTTCCTGTCATCATTACCATTCAGAGAGGAATCCAACTAGGATTGAGATACATCAAAAAGCCTGTTATTTTTTTAATTGCGTAAGTATTTCATGACCTCTTGTCCATCAGAGTTCTCTCTCCAATGGACATAGCTGTTTAGAGGTAATTTTCTTTGCACTAATCCTGCAGTATCCCTCTGCAAGAGGGGAGGACAGCTTAACTTTGAGCATTCAATAATTCTCCTGCAGGTGTTACCAACTTCTGAATAACTGCCACAAAAACCCATGGAAGCAATGGCAAATACAGGTGGTGCTCGATGAGGCAGGAGAGCTTCAAACTAAGTGCAGTTCAGTTCCGTCACCTTGGTCTGGAGGTTCAGGTGAAGGGTTTGAAGATCGACATCCCTCTCATCTGTCATGCAGCAAGCCCCGCACATGGCTCTTATTAGCCTGAAAATGTGATGCCACCACCATGGCTACAGGCACGGAATAACGGGGTTTGTGTATCTGCCTGATTCCAGGAGTGGCCAAATCTTTATCAAGCCTCTTTTTTTTTTTTCCCCCCAGTAATCCAGCTCCCATTATGAAAACAGGAGCTTCTGAGAGTTTTAACGAGACCAGCTAAAGGGAGTAACAACCAGTTAGGGTGCAGCTGCCAGTCTCAGAGGCTTCCTGTTGAAATCCATTTGGCCTGGTCGTTCATCTGTATTGCTTAATCTGCCAAGCAACACTCATCCCATGCTTTACGTCCACGCAAAAGGTAAACTCCCAGGCTGAAACTCTACACCCAGCGAGGTTCAGTACTAGACTTTTATGGTCAGGGTAGGGTGTTATATTACAGCTGCCAGAGTCCAGCTACAGTGACTCCACTGAAATACAGTTTCAAGCAAAAACTTAAATCCACTAGTCACCGAAAGTACAAACCTCTCATAACAGCATTATATAGCAAACATAAACCTCTCAGTGCACTAATGCAATTCACAGGTGATACTAAATTAAAAATTCTGAGCAGCACACAAGTAAAGAGACAACACAAAGGGTACCCAAGATTAAAATTTTCAGAAAATAATTAAAGGAAGAGCATCAAAGAATGCAAACAAACCATGGGAGGAAAAACACTGAAAGATGAAAATCCAAGATGTAATATTGAAAGATAGAAAGGAATAATGTATGCAGACATGAATTAATGATACAGTCAGAAAAAAACAAAAGGTGTTTTAGACACCTTTTAAGGTGCAGGAGAGACAAAGGAAGGATATGGAAATGCCATGGTGAAATCCTGTTTTACATTTTAGAACAATACATTTCCAGAAAGAAAGTTACAAAATGGAGTTTAAAAAAAAAAAAAATTAAAAATAAATAAAACACTGAAAGAGCCACAGCATGCAAATTCACCAAAAAAGATGAAATAAAGCAATTACCAAGCAAAAGCAGGACAACAACCCACAAAATAGTCAAAAAATGTTCATGCAGAGAATAATAATTATTTACTGTACATGAAAAATATTGAAACAGAATCAGAATAGGGAAGGCTGAATTTTAGGAAACAACTCTGAAAGTGAGTTTACTAGAATGCTTAGCAACATTGCAAAGGACACATTGAAATCAGCCCATCAACTGGGACTTAAACATGAAATATACATGTGTAAGTGGCATCTCTAGTACATTTCTTAATCTATTTTGACGAATGTATGTAAATACCTGGTGAATAAGTGAATCTATATCCCGTTTGATGAATTTTATCTTTAAGTGAATAGTCAAGCAATCAGTTATTTCTAAACTGTTTGTAAGTAAAGATAACGAATGCTCATGCAAATATATAGTGGCAAATTGATGAATATGCAACACAGATTAAGTGTTCACAAGTATTTCCTGAAAACTTCTAATTAGGGACCCATCCAATCAAAGAACAGAAATAGCACTTAGCTACTTCCACAAAGCAAATACCAAATTGCAAATCATGAACACAATATGTAATAATCCCTGCACTCTTTCTGTAGGCTAAAATAAAATAATTCAAATAGAAGTAACACCAAATTAAGATCCATTTATAGATAACTCTGGAATAAGATAGATTAGATTAGATTGACAGTTTTCAAAAAAGCTACTTAGTATTTACTGAGCTTAACTAGATAATTACATAGAGGTCCTTCTCCAGAAAGCCATGCACTTGCTCAAGCTTGTCCTGTGTAGACAGGTATTGCCCTGCATTTCTTCCCGAGACCAGAAGACGTTGGTCCAGAGCTCTTCTCCACCAACGCTCCGGAGACAGCACGTATACGGGGTCTTAGGAAGGTCCCGCTCTGACTGCCACTTGAGTAAGTTTGAGACAGATTATGTCACTTGGTCTATTATTGAATAGTACATTCAACTTAAAACTTTTGTTTCAGGGGACAAACTAATAAGTCACAGTAGCTTCAGGTGACCTTTAAGCTTCTCAAGACTTCACTTTCCTACTTACATTTCGTGTGACTTGACTCAGCGCAGGAATTTTAATGATGGCCACATAGCGTAATGCCAGGCCGACCTTCCCAGTCAGGAAGGGCTCACCAGTAAGCATTGAGATGACCTAACCTCTGGAGAGGACACCAAAAATGAAATGAGTATGAGCTCAGACTATGCGATAGATGCTGTGGAACAGGATCCAGGCAATTCTGTGTGCACTGTGCGTACTGGGAACCTGACTGAAAACTAGCTCTGCGGCTTACTGCCATTTTACATAAAATTACATAGCTTATGTGTGCATCATGCCTGACATCAGTTCAGAGGGCTGTGCAGAAGAGTACAAAAATAGATAACCTTTCAATGAGCAACACAAGTGGTATGAAAAGAGAGTGATGGGGATAAACTGAGCTTCTATAATTGCTAGTTTAATGGTGTATAAGATATTAAACATGAAATTAGAAGCATAACAGCAAGCTTTATGTAAACAATAGCATTGATAAGAATAACACATTCACAAAATCTTTAAAAAACTAGACTCTCTCCCCCGATTTTGGTTGCACATTTTCACAGAAGCTGGACTCACGACTGAGCTACCAAACCTATTACGCCATTGTTCCAACAGCAAGAAAGAAAAAGAGATTACAATGTTCCCGACGGCAGGACCAGAGCCAGTGTCTCCTCAGCAGCTCCTGAGGTGACCCGCTCCCTCTGTCCCACCCAGCCCGCTGGGGACAGGCAGGCTCTTCAGGGGTACTCCGCAGAGCAACGGCACAACAAAGTGCCACCAAAACGTAATGCTTTAACACGGACCCTCCGCGGGTCGGGCCATTTTAACACGCTGGCCTGGGCCTGGGCCTGGGCCTGGGC
>NW_009228467.1:0-325 GCF_000690835.1 Fulmarus glacialis
CTGAATCAGTATTTTATATGTGCTGTATGGTAAGCTAGAAAAGCTGTATCCTTACTGCAGTGATTCCCTTGCCAGCCTCCCGAAGGAAACTGGTGAGTCAACTTAGAGCATTCCCTCAGTCTGGTGGTGCAGTTAGTGTGTGGCAGAAATCCTTGGATAGTATGTAACAACAGCTCTGACTCAAGTGCAAAGACAAGTTGCATAATTCTATAGTTAGTCATATCATTTAACATGGCACAGTGGGAAAGAAGGAAATGTCCCCCGAGATCTCCTGTCGTGGTTTAACCCCAGCCGGCAACTACGCCCCACATAGCCGCTCCCTTAC
>NW_009228467.1:719-2004 GCF_000690835.1 Fulmarus glacialis
ACACTACGTAGCAATAACTAAAACATCAGTGTGTTATCAACATTATTCTCATACTAAATCTGAAACACAGCACTATACCAGTTACTGGGAAGAAAATTAACTCTACCCCAGCCGAAACCAGGACACCTCCTAATCTGTCCTTGATGTAGTCCAGCATGAAACAGGTTGTTCTTTTCTGGTTAATGCCACTAAATATATACATATAAAAAAAAAATATATAAAATTAAATGGGAAGGTCAAGGCAGTGAATAAATTAAGTGCAAATATATAGAGACTGCTTCTACAAAGACACATAGGAATGAAGGGAAAAATATTTAAAAATTGTTTCTATTCACTCTATGAGAAGGAGGTTCACTTAGTGGGATTAAAAATCTGAATATCACAAAAAGAAACAGTTGATACACTCAAAATCTTGTTACTGGCAAATAGAACACACCATATATAAGACTCAAATGTTAGTCCAATTAATGTGGTACCAGTCCAAATTATCTAATGAATACAGAAAAGATTTTACAGGAATACAGATAAAACTTATACAGCCTCCCCCACTAACACTTTTGAGTATCTACCACTTTGCTCTTCTGCTCTCCCTCTGTATCGGAAGGTTAACAGTGTCAGTCGTCCTCAGGGTTGCTGTGTTTGGGGGTGTGATCAACCTTACCACTACCCCAAACCCTGTGCTGGGAGGAGTGGGGTGCCTGTGTCAGGTGGAGCCCCTTTGGCATGGGTCCCCTCTCTCTTGGGGTGTATTGGGGCAGCGTTTCTGCACCTCATCAGCTGGCAATGAGTGTTATTGTGGGGTACATCTAGACTTCCGAGCATTTAACAAAGATTATAATAATTATTGGTTTGCTTCAAATATGCCCATGATATAAATCCACCTAATGGAGTTAGAAGAAAATTTTCCTGTTGCAAATTAATGTATAAATTCATACTGTAGCTATTGGTACTAAAGTCAGCAACCGGATACTAGACTAGATGGATTACTTTCTCAATTCAGTATGACAGTTCTTATATTCTGGAGGTTTTACTTCAGAGGTAAACTGATAATTCACACTCTAATTTTGACATTTTGGGGAGTTTGTAAGTCATCCAACATGTCATTGGACTGCTGAGTGTAAAGAAACAATATAAAGAATGGACTTTCAAATGTTACTATTATTGTTTCACAACATGAAGTAGGGAGGAGTGGGGAATTGCTGCAGCTGTGGTTTGAGCTTCACCTATCCAAGTGCAAGGTCGTGCACCTGGGTTAAGGCAACCCCAGGTATCAATACAGGCTGGG
>NW_009228468.1:0-21026 GCF_000690835.1 Fulmarus glacialis
TTCTTGTAGATGGGCGTCACATTGGCAGGCCTCTAGCTTCCTCTCACAGCTGGCTGGAAAATTTTCTGCACCTGGGCAATGTGTATGCAGGTATGCTGGAGGTCTTGGGGACCTGAGGGCTTTGAAAATGTAAATACACAGGCTGGCCACTTTCAAGGCAATTGAGATCACGTGGACTGCCTTTGCCTTAGAGATCAGAGTTTTTTCAGGGTTTGTGCTTTGTCTGTAGGTCAAACATGTAGGTTTCCTCAGATCAGAGCATTCTTGGGCTTTAAAATATACAGCCGGAGGGGCTAGACAGTGAGGTTTTCTAAAACACCTTCCCCCCCCCCCCCCCCCCCCCCCCCCCGCCCCGCAGTATTCAACTGTGTTAACAGAATGGCAAAATATCAAAGTCCTGAAAAAAAAGAATTGTGTTTCTCAGTGCAGCTCTAGACATAAATGATGGTATCCAAGAGTTACCCTATTTGTAAGTAAAATTTAAGCAGAGTCTCTGTGTTAAAATTGATCAATGTAATTGAAAAAATGGAAAATCATGGAAATTCCATTCAAAGAGAAAAATGTACATAGTCATTATTACTTATATGAAAACCTCTGAGCAAAATTTATTTTTAAGTCATACATGCTGTATAGATGATTAAACAGAATCTGTCAAAGCAATTTGAACAATTTCAGCTGCACCAGAAATGAAGAATATTGCATCCCGTTGCCACATGTAGATTTTCTGGCATTAAACAAGTGTGAGCTAGTGATGTAGTCATTCCGTCAGTGGGGTACTAATCCTAGTCCTCCTGATTGCCTGCTGTCATAAAACCTATGAGAACTTAATATTGGTGAGATGCCTCCTTTCTGTCAAAGTTGATTATAATTGACCAATGGGTTAAAAAATTACAGGAAATCATGAACACATACAGAATATGACTCCTTAAAACCCGGTTTAAACACATTTAACCTGCTTATACAGCCCCAACTCCCTGAATAGCATGCTTTTTCCTATAGTTCTTTCTTAGTCACTTGCTCAGTAATTTTTCTTCTGTGAGTTACTTCTAGGAGAAAAAATAGCTTTCGCAATAAAGTGATTTCTTCCTTTCAATGGCCAGGAAATTAAGACTGATTTAGTTTCTCATCCTTTGAAAGCAGAGTGTAAAAGAGGGATATTCAGGAAAAAAGTGTGCATTGTTAAAGTTACGCACTAGATTTGTACAATAGTATGTAGAAATGACCTAATGAAACTAAGCTATTTTTCGATGTAGCCATAAACAGACTTTGGGGGTCTACACATTAGAGGGACATAGTTTGTAGATGGAAGTACTACCTTTTATTAGCTCAATTGGATTAGTGGGAAAAAGCAAAGAACCTTTTGGGCAGACAGATCTTTCAAGAACTTTGTTTTTTTCTAGCAAGAGCTTTTTCCAGTCAGTCTAACTAAAAGCACTACCTCTATCTAATAATCTTCTCCTGGAGAAAAGGTCCTAAAAACTCTTAGACAGATGCCATCAGAGAAGTTGGCCACTGCTGTGTCCCAGTCACAGCTAGGACAGCCTTGCGGCTGCCTCTGTAAATGTGACATCTTGAGATGCATCGGAGCAGTCATCCAGAAATATTGCACCCACGCAAAATGATAATATCTGATGCTTTAACATCCATTTGAAAAAATAGCCAGGAAGGCCAAGATGAGTAATAAAACCAGTACACTATAAAGGAGCAGGAGCCAGTGTAATTACCTAACCAATCTCTTATATAAAACAGACCATTGCAGCTCCGACTTAGTTCTTGTGTAACAGAGACCAACACTTGAACTAGATCAACACTTGCTCTGTCTAAGTCTGAATCGCTCTTGCCCTTCAACCATTTCAGCTGTATAATACACTCCTAATCCTTTCCTCAGGCTTCACTTGGTATTTTCTTCATGTAGAGGTGAGACAAAATCATCATTATTTCATTTAATTAAGGTATCAGCATAATCTGGTTCCAGTTTGGCTCCAAAGAATTAACTCAAAGAAAATATGAGTGAAAAATTTTTCTCTGCAGAAAATGTCAACTTTTAATTTGGCAGTTTGTTCTTTTGTTACCTTTCTTTTAAAACACAGAACTATTTCTCCTAGTAGTTTCTGAGTTACATAAAAAATGTTCATAATTTTTACTATTTCTTTCTCCCCAAGATAATGTTTAAAGTAATACACAAGAATCTGAAATTGCAGCACTGCCAGTGATTAAGACTCAGGGAAATGTATTTTACTTGTTCTGAATGATCTCATATTTAAATAAAAGAACACTTTAAAGAAAAACAAAGCACTTAAAAATGACACATTTCTTTCTCCCTCAGTAATTTTCCACCTTCTAATGTCTTAAATAAGGAAAGCTTGTACTTTAGCATAAACTTTCACAGAAAACTAATCAACAAAATGAATGCATTACTAGGATATAACGGCTGAAAGTACCACAGCAGGGTGGTTTTGTAGCTATGTTGGTACCTTCATTAGGCAACTCAAGCTGAGCGGGTAATGTATGTGTATACATGGGTATATCCAGATATAAATAACGTATCAGGAGAGAAGGGTGGGCAGAAGATGGAGCCATAAGAGGACATGACATTCCAAAGGTGAAAAACCTGCGACAAGGCTGTGTTTTGTTGGGATTCCCAAGATGAGATTAATTCCTTTCTGGTTGGGCTGGGGTGGCTCTACACAGAGTCGTCATGCAGGTTTCAATTTCCCTTTTGTTTACTTCATCTGCCCTACTTCTCAGCTTTCACTCCAGACACCTTTTCTCCAGGTTTTGTGCTCCTGTGCAGTCACCTTTTCAGGATTTTCAGTTTCTCAATCTGTTTTTAAAGTCAACCTTCCTGCTGTCTTTTTCCCCTTTCTTCTAGGTCTTTATATTTCTTCTTTTTGTTTTCCTCCATTCTCTCGTTCTTAATACTGCTCCACCTAGGTCTATTTTACTCTTTCTTCCTGATCATGACTGGAGTTGAACTTTCCACTCAGCCTTTTCTGTGCTTCCCCACCAGCTTCTATATAATTTCCAGTCAATTTTTGCTTTCTTTAGTAATTTCCTTTCTCTACCTCCTGGGCATGCAAGACAAGCTATTCACTTTCAGAAACAGAAAACAAGCAGCAAGTCTACTGAAAAGTCCCTGAGCAAGGCAAGACAAGTGATAGTTATTGCCAGCTTTCCTGCGTCAGCCAAGACTGCAGTAAGGCACTCTCATACGGAGCTGAGGATGTAGTCTGGGACTGCTCGTGTGATGCCACCGTACTGCGAGCAGTGGGAGCAGAGAATAACTTTCCCTTGGGAGGGAAGTGGTGGCTGAAGCTTTACTGAGAAATTGAGTGTTTAGATGAGAAGGAAAACAGGCTTTTCCTCATCCTTTAGAAAGACAGTCAGCTGGAATCTGTTTTTAGTATTTATTCCCTCATACAGAATATACTTGAAGGGGTAGCCTGGGATTACTCCTCTTGACTTAATGACTCAGCAAGAATCAGTGATCATGAATGCCAATGACACCTATCTGGTAGTTCACACCTTGCAGTGCTGTTGCTTGAGATAATTTTTGGATTCAGGCAAGCAGCACGTCATCTTGCGTCAAATTTTCCATGTGTTTTTACAAGCAAGACTAGTTTGTGGGGGTTTTTTTAAGCTCTGGTTCTGATATCGTGTGCATACATAGTATTGTCCCATAGTGTTGCACCAGTAGCATCCATGTCTCTGCTTGCTCTGGGTGGGAATCATAGCCAGGCTGCTCTTCCTTTCTATAAGTAGGAGTCTCCCAGTCATTACAAATCTCAGTGCTCTTTTCCTCACATCTTTTCTGTTTCCATTCCTGCCATGTATTTCTGTACATTTCAAGTTTCACGCAACCATGAAGAAATCTGCTCTTGGTCTCAGATCTGTCTCCTCCTGTCTTAATCCAGCCCTCTTATGCTTAGCCATGAAGTCCATACATGATGCATGCAGTGTTTCAGGCACGCCGAAACACTCATAAGAAGGGGAAGTTATGGCAATCAGAGAGGGTGGGGGAGAGTGAGGCAGTACAGTGAAAAGTGATGGGAGAGGAGTGTTGTTCTATTTCCATCACTTATAAATAATTCTCAGATAAAATGTTCTTGGTGGAATCATATACCCACTGAATTCAATTGGAGTTTAGTGTTTGACTTCAAAGATCTTACTCTTCATTCACTCTATCTTTAACCCAATAATTCTGGAATTAAATCTGCATTATATTGTAAGTATATAAAATTATATTTTTTTAATATCTCCTTGGCTCATTCCAGGGAAAAAAAGAGGAGGGGAAAAAAAGGCTTATATAGTGTTTATCTAAGTATATAGATATGATGCTATTGAGACCAGGGTTAAAGAGAATCACTGTGCTGCCTATCGTTAAGAATCAATGTTCATTTCTGCTTAGAGACACTTCTATTTCCACCTTGCCATTATATAATGACACTTTCTTGCGGGATTGTCAGAAGATATCATAAGTCTGTCCTAGGAGTAGCACTAGGAAGTAATTTTGCCCTTTTTTTTTTCTTTCCTTAATGGAAAATAAGACATTGCTGGAGGTAACAGCTCTCTGCTTCTCAGGTGCCTGGTGAGACATTTTGTTTCACATTATTTTTCCAAGTTCCACTGGATTTATTTTGAAAGCATGTAATTTCTTTGGGAAAGGTGGTTGTTTCTTTTCTCTTAGATCATGCCCATGCTTCTTAATTGCCTCAGTAGCCAATGGCTTCCCTTCAAAGGGGGATTCCCACCTCCTTCCCAGATGCAAGGGGACTTATTTGAAGAACCCATTATGGTTTTGTTGCTTATACTGTGGAATCAGATGAACTTTCCCATCATGTCTGCAAGCAGGATATCACATGGTGGGGGTGGGAGGAGAAGAAAGGAATTTGTCTGAACTGTGGACAAGTATATCTGAGCTTGCTGCCCAGAGAGGATATATGAGATATATGAGACAGCAGATGCATGGGAGGTTGAAAAAGCAACTTCCAGCAGGAGTGCAATGGGCTTCAGTCAAGGGGGTGAGAGCACTGGTACGTGGGATGTCTCCTTTACATCAATCACAAAGCCTTGGCTTAGTGTAAGAAATGCTAGGGATACTCCACTGACAATGAAATGATACTTAGTTTTCCAAAGCAGTTAAGTGACTGCTGGTTGTATTTTTATTTACTCTGTGTGCATTTGTATACAGATGATCATATATGCTCTTCCTGTCATGTTTGGGTTGCTAACTCAGTAGATGTTGCCTGCCTGAGCCACTCTCCATACTGATTAGTCTCAGCTCTTCAATACACTGTTAAATCTGTATGACAAATGACCCTGTTAATTTTCCTAAGATAAAGCAAGGTCTGCAAGAATGAGCTTGAAACTCTTTCAGAAATCGTTCGATTTTTTTTATTTAAAGCAAGTAGAACATTTATAGCTTTTTGGTACTAATACTTTCATGTAGATGTAGCTGGCTCTATAAATGTAAATATTCTTGGTGGGAGACGCCCATAAGGCCTGTAGCAGTCTTAGGAAAATAGCAGTGCTTTCTGCATATAAGGGTCTCCTGCATATGCATTTCTTTGAAGGGCAGAAGTGTATGCCTCTATGTTTATAAAATGAATTAAATTCTGCGAAGGAAATTTTCCTGTTGATTTCAGCTAGCCCTCCAGTTAACTGTAATGTACTTTTATATTATCACTGGAGTTGTTCTGATCAGAAAGACGTTACTGGTGTAATATTTGAAAACACAGGGCTTGCGTACCTTTATCACTTAATACAGTTATTGCAGCAGCTAATCTTGTTGTCAGGCAGTGTAATTCCTATTTAATTTTTATCTTTCTGTCATATTTTTCCCCTTAAAATCCAAGGGGAGTAATAAATAATGTAAAAAATAGCCTAAGGAAGACAACCTTTCACCTCAGAAATACAAATCAGACTGCACTGTTCTTTCAATCACTTCACTAGAAACACATGAAAATATAATGAAAAGATTAAAAAATTAGGCATAGAAAATAACACAGAAAAGTCCAATATGAGCATAAAGTACTTGTTCATGAAGAAAGCAGAAAGTCTTTTTTTGAAATGCCCATCATATTGTATGTATTTGCTGACCATTATTATCATTGTTTCCTTTCCATTTAGGAGATTGTCAACTTCAACTGTCGGAAGCTTGTTGCTACAATGCCTCTTTTTGCTAATGCAGACCCAAATTTTGTGACTGCCATGCTAAGCAAACTGCGATTTGAGGTGTTCCAACCTGGAGATTATATTATCCGAGAAGGGGCTGTGGGTAAAAAGATGTATTTCATTCAGCATGGTGTTGCTGGTGTCATCACCAAATCCAACAAGGAGCTGAAGTTGACAGATGGCTCTTACTTTGGAGGTGAGTAGGAAAAAATGAATTATAACATTGGAGTGAATGCACTAGAATAAAACATGTTCAGATATCAGACACATAGCGACATCAGAATAAGTCTACTGAGTGTCTTTTGCCTAGACAATTCCAACTGCAGTGAAGAGTGCACAAAATATTTCTGAATAAGACATTCAGAATCTGTTTACTGTTGTGAGGAGAGCTATTGAAGACGCAGAATGACCTTCCTGAATTTTGAAGTTATTTTGAATTGAGTACTGTTATTTAACAGACACTATTTAAATAAAAATATAATAATTTGCATAGTAATTTTATAGCTATTTAAAGGTAAACGAAACAGGATTCATCTTCTTTGAAAAGGGATACAATTTCTGACTCATAAATGTAAAGTACTTCTAAAGGTAAAAATCACTGTAAGAACTACAAAATTAGGCAGTGCGTAAAAGGCCATTATTTATATGGGGTATTGGTATTCATGAGCATCTCAAGCTGTTATTAGTGCTTTTTCACTGAGTTTTAACACACAGCAATGTCTTCCTTCCAGTATATACTACGAGAAACTGGAGTCCCTATCTGACTAGATGGCTCTCTAACAGATGTATATGAATAAAGACCAGACATTAATTTTAATCCAAATTAAATTAATCTGGTAATCCTAATGAAAAATAGGTTTTCATTTAGATGAAGGCATCTGAATATTTATATTGGGATGAAAACAATCTCTTTTTTTACATATAATAATTGACCGGTATGAAAATGTTGTTCCTTGTGACTGTAAGTTGTCTTTGTGCAATAGAATAAGTGTCTGCTTCTGTGAGTAGTAGCAAGGCTGGTTTCCAGAAGCTGATTGGACATTTGCATGTACCACTGCTGCCCATGACAGTTACAGTTACTTGGTCATTATATTAATTTTCTGTTGAATCCCATGAATCATCCCAGGACTGAGTCAAAAGCCTTTCAGAAAATGGTCAATTGAAAGCCTGATCAGTGGCATGCTTAGAAAAGTGAATTGGGCTTACTGTTTGAAGGGCTATAGAGTTACTTGCCTAATCCCATTTAGAATATTACGCTAAAGCAACTCCTACTGACCTGGCCAGCAGGCCTTGTCCCTCTGCAGTAGCCTCTGCAAGGTGATTTGTACCAGCATTTGTAGAAGTACTTCAGTAAAGAGGTCTTGTGCTTATCCCACGGGCTTAAACTGTAGATGCTGAAGACAGGAGATTAAGGAGAAAGAAAAGGTAAATGCTGAGGATGAAGAAACAGGGCAACCTTGGTCTTGGTCTTCTCTATGCTTAGCAGTGCCCCAGTTTATGAAAATGAGTTTGCAAGAGCCTGCGTGCTGAATCTGGCCATAATACTCCTCTGAACCAGCAGAGGATCAGAGGAGATTGCACATGAAAGTATTTTACATAACTGTCAGCCTGTTGTTGCAGCGCAAACGACTACTTAGCTCATCCTGTTCATCTGCTACCCTTCTTAGAATGAAAAATAAGCTATTTGCAATATCCAGACATCACAAGAACTTATTACACTGCATACCAAAGCAGTTTTTGCTCATCCAGACTGCAGCTGGGATGAGACAAGGGGTACAAAAATGGGGGCAAATGTATCCAAAGCCTAACAGCTGCTGGGGCAAATGGGAGATAATAGCTGCTGCTGGTTGTAGCCTGGAGAGGAGAGACAAGGAGAGGGGAGGAAGGGCAAGCATGGAAGGAGAGAGAACCTGAGAAAGGAAGTGCCCTAAGACCCGAAGTGGTGTGATTCAGATCTGTTTTAACAAAATATCATATAGTATTGTGAATTCCCAGAAGGGGATTTCAGACCCTGGAGAAGAACAACTTGACTGCAGCTGAAAAGAGAGGGAACAAGCTGCCCATCGGATAACTGCAAATTGAAAAGGTTTGGTTTGTCAAAGCAGAAAAAAAAAATCTCTGATATTCTCTTCTCTTTGGAGAAGACACTCTTCCCCTGAAATCTGTATCAGAATCTGAGTAAAGCTTCCTGACCAAAGCAGACACAAGAAATGTTGCACAGTAGAACAATAACAAGCGGGAAGAATAAGCCTGTGTTCAAATCCTAAGACTAATAACCCCTTTTTTGCCTAATGGACACACGCAAAATCTGAGGCTGATACATCGTTTAAGAAGCTGTGACTTATAACTTCAACTTCAACAGTATAGCTCCCAGGTCTGACACAATAAATCAGTATCAACACTTGTGCTATCACAAGCAAGGGAAGGAAACATAGGTGGGAGGGTGTGCCATACCTAAATGGATCCTTTTTCAATTTTGAAGTGTCTTATGAATTGGAAGTTCCCAGTCACACTCAGAGATACTAACTATTGGGTGTCAGGTATGTCCCAGAGCAGAGTTTCCCAGGCGCCCTGGCTCTGGGGAGATTTGGGAGGAGTCCCTGGAGAGGCAGGCTCACCTCCAGAACTCATGGAGAGTTTCCCCAACATCCTACCTTGGATTTGGAGAGCATTTATCAAACTTACAATATGTAAAATTGTTTGGGAATTGACGACTTTGTATTAGTAGAAAACTTCTGACACCCTGGAGTTGTTGGAGAACTGGAGGTTAGAGTGAAAGCCAAAATTTAAGAAGAACCAAAGCAATGTCACCAATATTTGGGAGAGGCTTGAGTGGAGACTGTCGGGAAAGTGAGAGCCTGGAAAACCAAAAGTTGCAGTAATAAAGAGAGGAAATAGCTGGAGGTTTGAATACTGAGATGCTGTTAACATTTAAATTCTCTTGCCTGATCTTTGCTCTTAATTAAAAAACAGGCTTCCCTATGGATCTGGGTGTTATAAGTCTCACATGAAACTAGATAAACCTTCCAATTGCTTGGAAATTCTTCTCAAAAAGAATGTGCCTGGATAACCGTCAATGGAATAGATTAATCAGACTACACTTCACCTCTGCTTTAAGTTCTCTGTTGATTTTTGAGGGAGTTGCAGAGTGGTGACTCTAGAGAGCCCTCCACAGGCCTGGGCTTGATTACTGTCTGCCTCTTGCTCATCTGTGCTCACTGGTTCTCCTTTCTGGAGGGAAGGAGTAAATACAAGACAGTAACCACAGAAATCTTGTCATTTGTTCGTTGGTATTCCTGTGGGAAGAGCATCCTATCCCTTCACCTTCATGTGTGTTCATAAATCTAATCTTCTTGAACTTTGTGTGCAGGAACATTACTTAGCCCAGCAGCACGTAGGATGGTAATTTTCATCCCAACAAGTTTTTTTCAGACTGCTGATTGAAGGATGTTATCATCCTACGTATCTACTCCAAGTACTAGTAGGAATTTGAAAGTAATTTCTGATACTATCCTTTTCCCTAGGCCACGTACCCCCTCCACTTGCCCCCACTCCCCCTTCGATGGAATACACAAAGTGTGTAAGGGAGTGCGTGAGAAATAATGACTGGTCTACGCTCCCTCAGCTCTGCAGTCAACATACTAAAAAACGATATTCCCCAATTATTAGATGAAAAATATGTTCAGAAAAATGTGTGGTTTGAGGTTGACTATGTTCTTTCAAACCTTTCAGTAATGACCACAGAGGGAATGTTTTAAAGAACATGCCATAAATTATGTCTCGAAGAGACATGGATCAGTGGAAGGATTGTTTCATAAAGATTCAGGACAATGCATTTTCCTTTGCCTTTTACTGGCATTTAAAGAAAACAGTAACTGTTGCCTTAACTTAGAATCCCTCTCCTCACACAGTGTGCTTGTGTGAGTTTTTATAGAAGGGACAGGCATTAGGCAATGAAGAATATCTGAAGCTAATTTTCACTATATTGCGCCGTTATATAGTCGTTTCTACATCAGTGAAATGATGTAAGTCACAGTTACCAGTGGAGAATTCCAGGATTTTGATACTCTGTAACTGCTTTCATGGGATTCTCCAGGACCATATCTTGCTATTTTTGAGGAAATACAGCAATACTCATTTTTTCTATACGTCTATGGGTTTTTTTATAGCTTCTTTCACTTGTTCCCCCTGTTTTCTAAAATGTCTTCCAGTTCCCCATTATTAGGTATGGGATTACTGCTACTTGCAGCAAAGCAGTAAATGCATCTTTTCTCATTACAAATAAAAGAGAAACTTCTCCCACTGAGACTGACACAGTTTTCATACAAGGGGAAACAAGGTTGCCCTCAATGGAAATTACTACCTTCTCCTTCTAGCTGCTTCTGTAGGATGGGCAGGGAGAGTAAAATGTGAATGAAGAAGGCTGGGACAGGGTGGATGGTCAGGGCTATGTTAACACATAGGACAAAACCATAGGGGAGGTCAGAAGAGTGTGGGGAGTGAGATGGAGGTCAACAGAGAGAGGACTGTGTGGGTAGGAGTCAGGTTGTGAGTAGTGCAAAGAAATGTGAGAGAGAGGAACTGGAGTGCAGGGGAATGTCTGGGCATGACATTAATGGGAAAGGAAAGAAAATGCAAGGGGCAAGAGCATGTCTAAACAAGACTAAAGCAACTTTCAGAAGCTGGAAAGGAGTGGGAAGGTGCTTACACCTGTCCATTTTGAACAGCAAGTAGGAAAACCTGGCTGCGCGTGTGTTTGCAGCTAAGTTGAATTGCAAGCTTGAGGTGAACACACTTGAATTCAGCCTTCCTGGGAGACAATAAGAATCAGGAGGCAGGTGAAAAATGTAAGCAATTGTATTTTGAGGATGTTGTGATGGCTAAATTGTTTAATTTTTTGTCATCTGTTTTCTGTGGTTTTGAGTATCTGCAGTTTATAATACTGAAAATGTAAAGTCTTTGTTAAGTACACAGCAGTGGAGAATGAGAGCTCCCCAATTTTTTTGTCTGTCTCAGTGCATTTTTTTTTTTTTTCCTCGTCTTTAATACCTCGGTAGTTCAAACTCATTTATGCTATAATACCAGTAGTAAATGGTAGGGAGGAAATTGCCAGGTTTCAGTCCTACTAAACCTTTTCCTCTGAGTACCAGGTGATTGTGTTAGAAATTACTCAAGGGCTTCTTATGATAATAGGAATTACTGAACAGATTGCATATTTCTTCCTCACTAGACACTTCAAATTTGTAGAAACAAAGATCTTCAAGTCTTTACAGATGAAACACAAGAATATGAGTCTTTTGCTCATAGAGAAGCATAGTTCATCATTTACTGAGGCTTTACAGAGCAGAAATAATAATGTATCTCATGAGTCTAATACTAATCCAATTTACATTATACCAATATACATTATACCAATATAAACTGGTGTAACACCAGTTGCTACAAGGCAATTCTGATTTTTGCTAGAGTAAATGATATCAGAATCACTCGGTAGTAATATTATATATGCTGGTGATTCAAAATGTCTCATGATTAATAACAACAAACATGCAGGGGTGTAATAAACTAAAGAGAAGTTTGCTTTAGTAAAATAACACCTTTCCAGCAATTTCCTTCCTCTTACTCAGTTGGCTCCACATGTGGCTCTTAGGGCTCCTTTACTCATCACAATAAGATCTGGCTCTGCAAGTTCTGCTTCCCTTCTGGAAAGGCCTTTTGCTCCCTGATGCCTTGTGACCTGCCACTTGCCTGCATACCCCTAACCCAGCCCCAGTCTGCTGGTGTTCACATGCACTCTGCTACGGACTGCAAGCTCCTGCTTGGGGAACAAAGGGTAAAAGCAGCATTTTGCCATTTTATAACTGGCCTCAGATTGTTACCCCTGCAAACATAAACGTTAAAGCTGTCCCAAAGCTACTGCAGAGCACGTTGATGAGCGGGAGTAGTTTCATGATGTCCTGTTCCCCTCCAGCCCCGTGGAGTCAAAGGAAATGCTCTGGGTGTGCAGTCCTGATCCAGCTAAGTATGTGCTGCACTGCCTTTGTGCTTTACCGGTGTGTTAGAGTGGGGCTGACATGCCTACAAAGAGAAAAGGAAAGGAGTAAATCCAGCACTACCCAACCGGTAAGGCTCCTCCTTACTGATTGTTCACTGTGGTCTCATCCTGCTCTTGCTGTAGTCACTGGCAAAATTCCTTTCAACTTCAAAGGACCCAAGATAAGACTTGTGTCCCTGCTATCTTTTCCTTTCTCCATCTGTTTTCCCACCTGTGTTTACACAGGCTTTCCTTCATTCAGCAACCCAGATGTATGTTCCAGGAAATTATAACCCATTTTTTCTGTTTTTAACAGATACTGTGTTAAAGCTGAAGGAATGCCAGTATTGCTAGGGAAATCCAAACCGAGCGAGTAGGAAGTGTAGGTATATTTTTATGAATTAGGTCGGGGGGCCCCGTGGAGGTTGTGCTTGGAGGGAGTTTCCTAGTTCCAGCAGGTAAGTGTGCAATAATTCATGGTACCCAGTTTGTGATGTGCCCATTGCAGCTCCCCCTCCCCATTATTTTTTCTGCTTTTTTCCGCCATTGAGAATCCCGATGGTATCATGCCACTTGGAGTCATTCAATAAATCAATTTGTAGACTAACTAAAACTCATATTGTTTAAAAATATTTTTTTCTGTGAGCTTCCAGGTATGTTGAACATGAAGAAGTGCATGTGATTTTTTAAAACTCTTTTTATGATATGCAAGTTGCTGTGTGTGAGTGAGAGTATGAAAATGTAATGGTCTACCTTTTGCGTTGTAATAAGAGACAAATACATGTTTTATTTTACTTCTTCAAAGGCAGATATCACTAACTGTGCTGAATACCATCATTCATCTAGCAGAGCTAATATAAATCAGATTCTCATCCCCATCTTCCCAGAATATGTCCCAGAGACATATTACGGCATCTTCTCTTTTTCAGTTTATTTTTTTATAACATGTAGTTCACGGAATACTTTAGATTTTTAAATGTTTTATTTAGCTTAAATTATTTAATACTGTTTTAACAGTTATCCTTCCACACTTGAAATTCTAATAAATTGTATCTTGCATTTGCTTCAGCTTGTAGAAAACCAATTAAGCAGAACTTCTTTGACCTACCTATTATTTATGGAGCTTTTCCCCATTTCAGAACAGCGACTGTCAGTGTATTTTAGACCAGTGCAGTGGAAAATAATACCATGGGAAATGTTGAGTCACTTTAGATTATATTTTGCTGCTTTTTTTTTTTCTGGGTACACTCTAGGTACTTCCTTTTGATAGACTACTTTTAAAGATTTGCAGTATAATACTGATTATAAATAGAGAAAGTGCTGTTAAAGTGCCTGACTGCTCACTGCTTTACACCTAGACAATATGATATGATATACAGTTTTTCATTTTGCAAAAATACTGCATATGGCTACTCCTTATTCAAGGTAGCGGTGAATTAAGGCTCTCAGTATTCATACTCCAATTCAAATAATTTATTATAAGTAGCCTTCCTGAGGTGTGATTATTCGCATTCTTAATGGCAAGTACACAATTAAATGCTTTAAGGGAGCAGGATCTCCAGATCTCCATACCAACTCATTCATAAAATACTTCTCAGGTGAACAGTAGAGAACATTTTTCCAAAAGTATTTTCTGCAAGAGGTCCTGAAAATGAAATGTGTTTTTGGCACAGACTAGCCTGCCCTTTTGAGGATACATTTCCTCATGATGTAGCATAGTTTCTTGTTCTGCATTATGTTGTTGACACCATGTTTTATATAGAAAATACTATGCAGTCAGAAGAACTTCTTGCTATTCAGACAGAATATTATTTTTAAAAGTCTAAGAGACTTTTTAAGAAGATAGAATGAAAATAACTTACTCTGTGATGCTGAAAGGTATAAGTGGGTTTGGGCTTAGGAGTTTTATTAATTAGGAAATGTAACCATAAATTTAACAATATTAATAATAATAATGCTAGTAATAATTCTCACTATCTAAATAACATAGTCTTCAAACCAAATTATAATTAAAATACTGCAAATTCATGAACAGTGTAAATTTTTAATTTAGACTTTATACATAAATGAACTAGACACAAGTGAAATATCACATCAGCGTAGCTTGGAAATCTGAGGTGGCCAACACAGCTAAACCAGAAGATGATTTTGCAAGTACCTTCAATTTTATACAGTAGAATTTAAACTAAATATTTGAGTTTAGATTAAATATTTAATCTAAATATTTAATACAGAACTGACACTCTCTGATCATTTGTTTAATAATTTAATGGGAAAAAAATGAAGTGCAATATTTTTACAGTCCACTTGAATTCAAGTTGAATAGTTTAATTTGTAACTGTTATTGTTTGCCAAACTCAAGATGACAAGAGCATAACACTGAATACATAAGGAAAAAAGTGGCTTTTTTCAACAGAGAATAGGCATCCATCTGAACAAAAGTAGGAATAATGAATTACACAAAGTCATTTTTGGCCTTTGACCCAGCCAGTATGAAAGCTAAATCTGTACTTAGGCACATTATCTTAGAATCTAAGCTTAATTATTGGTTTTTTAAAGAAAATAAAATTCGTATCGGTCAAATTATGAGCTTTTACAAGATAATAAATAGACTATCTTAGTCTCCCTTGGTAGAAAGAACACTTCATTAAAGTAGAATAAAAATGTATGGATTCTCTGTTATAAAAATCATTGAAGATAAAATAAGGACTTGCATTTTTATTTTATATAATGATCCTGAGCTTCTGTTCTATCAAACAGAGCTGTCTCAGAAGAATTTCAGTTAACAATAGAAAATAAGCAGGATGTAAGAAATGTTACTGGCCTCTGTTTGCTCTAGTCATGAAAACTTGGCCACAGCTATTTTCAGTACCTTCAGATAGAAAAAAGAAAAGACAGGTCAGGATGGAACACAAAATGACTCTGGTCATATAACATGCCACTTTTTAAAAGGCAATTGTATTCTAACCATGTACATTTGGCTGTCTTTCTTGATGTAAAAGTAATTATGACTAACAACCTTTCTGAAAAGAATTAAATTATAATGTCAATATATATTAAGCATATTACATTGAAATATGCTTAATAGTGTATCTGCATTAACTTTACAGGAAATATGAGGACTTAAATACATCCAGTTATATATCAGTCTTGTCAAAAATTACAAAAGTCATTAGAGAATGGCTAAAGTGGGTTGGCTTATTGCATCCAAATGTGCTTTGAAAATAATATATGCCCAAAATGTCTTTTTCCATATCAACATTTACTTATATCGCAGTAGATAATATTTTAAAGGCTCTGCCAAGTTGTTTTAATGAATTTCACATGGAAATAATAAGAGGCCTGCTCTGAGTAAGTCTCAAAACATCCAAATTAGTAGCATGTTATCACACTACTTTTCTCAGAGCTGCTATAAAGTAGTGTATTAAGCTTTGTTCAAGGAAATGGACTGACAACAACAAGAGTTTTTTCAAGAAACAGGCTTCGCATAAAAGTTGACATAAAAGACAAATTTGGGGCAAAGTAAAGAAAGCAGCATACTTTCGGGCTTGTTGACAAACCCTAAATAAATATGAAACGTTGTTTAAAATAAGTATTCCTCTATAAATCCTATCTAAGTTTGGCTCAATGAAAGTTAGGCAATACTTTTTGGAAGAATAATGTTCCTCCCAGGAAATTTGCGCTATCTCCAATGAAATAAATGCACCTCTCTGCCAATTAGAAATACTATTAGAAAAAAAATAAGACTAGACCCTCTCTAATTAGACCACTTATTGTACCAAACATTTGACATATATATACAAAGGCTAAGCAAATGAAGGCTTGGGCGGGAGGTCTTTAGGGACGAGAGTAATGCAAAGAAATATAGCAAAAGAACTAATCGTCTTTTACCTGCATTTTAGATCAGGAAAAGGGTTATAAAATGCCCATCATGGATACCTGTCTCCAGCTGCTTCTAACTCATCTGTTTTGAAGGTTCCTTCTCATGTCGGAGTGGCTTTGGAGACACACCTTCCTTTTTCCAAATGTGGGATGTATGTCCCAAGGATAACATTCTGGATGAAAGAGACTGGTAAAATACTGTCTGTGGGGGGTGCTGATATCCCTTATCATGTATTTCTTTTTCCTACTGACCATTTCCTGCCTCAAGAAGACTAAAACCCCTGTTATTACTATTGGCTATTCCATGGTAGCATCGTGTCATCCTCAAACATCGAAGCAAATATTCTATTCAGTCCCCATTGCATTCTCTTCCTCTCTTCAGATATATGACATGATACATACGGGACATCTTCATGATGGAGAAATTATCTCAGACAGTAAGGCGCTGAGAAGCAAGAACAGATATTTGCAAACAAGAATCGTATTCCTAACTTGCAATAAGGGGGCAATTCCACAAGTTACTAAGCATGAGTCTGAATGAAATACATTTTTGCATTTTTAATTGCTATATTAATAGAGGTGTAATTCACCTTTTTCTAATCTTTTTCTGTTTAAAAAATTTACAATTTCAACCTTGCTGGTTAGGGCACATTTTCTATTTCTTTTATTTATTCTGTTAAATTAAATAAAATAAAATAAATTAAACAATAAACATGCTGAAAGCTCATGTGTCAGGGTCTTCAGAGCCAGAAATTTCAAATGACTACAAACAGGCAATAAAAATGTGAAATAAACTAACCTGTTGGGGTTTTTTGCTTGTTTTCTTAATGGGATGACTGTATGAGGGCAACAGCTATCACAAATAGATAAATTTAAGTTAGGTTTAGATAAATAGTTCAAAAAGTGACAGGAGACTGAAACGAAGACATTTTAGTCAATGTCTTAACAGCAGAAAGTACATTGTATTTGAGCCCTTTTTTATGTACTTTTGAGAGCTGCATTGTTCTGTGAGAAAGATCTGATGCTAGCAGAACACAAATTGTGATTTTCACAGGCAAATTGATTGCATTTGTATTAAATATGGACTGTAAGAACAAATGAATGTTTTTAGCATCATTTAGTGCTTTCAAATAGTCATTTTTCATTGGTGCAGTGATTGACATTTGTTTCAGAATGTTCTAGGGAACAATTGTCCAAAGAGATTAAATAATTGAAGTAAAACTTGCATTAAGAGTTGAATTACAGGTTCATTGTAGCCTAATACATAATTATTAATTGGAATTGAAGACATTCTTTTGTTTGGAAAGGAAGGATAAAAGTATTTGACACTTTGAAAGTGTCAGCATGAAGGAAATGCACCATGCCAATTGCAGATGGGAATGTTAGTGAGTAATATGCTGCCGCCGCTTTCTTTTTATGCTGGTAGAGAACCTTGTTTGTCCAAGCTGTTTGAAAATTGTCTGTGCCCTTTGTGTTTCAGTGCACACTCCTGTGCTATTGTTTGTATTTCATAGTCTGTTTAAATCAATTGAACATCAAGGAGAGCATAATTGTTGAGGGCACCTGGTGTACTTGATGCCACTAAGACTCATTTTAAATATATCATGGATATTTTCATTGCTTTGTTCTCTTCATGAAATCTATTGTTTATTTATTTGTTAAAAAAAAAAACAAAACACCACATTACTTTGATTTATTTAAGAGAACACCATGATGGAAACACATTTTGACATTCTGTGTTCTTCCTCTCTGGTCCAAGTAAATGAGATTTCATATATTATGTCTTATTATGCTTGAGAGTTTGTTCCAAACAAATAGCTAATAGATTAAATGATCTTAAATGCAGAACACATACAATTAACAAGCACATTAGCCTTGTGGCCAGAGTACAAATGATGCTATTGATACGTATAACAAAGCAATATAGATGATGTATCAGTGACTATAATACAACTCTAATCAGTGAAGAAACATTTCTGGAAATCCATTACAGGGGTATTCATCACATGGTACTTTTTCTGTCAGAAGGCTGTAGTTCATCTTTTGAATGAGACCATTCAACTGGAGTTGAGAACACGAAGCTTTCCCTGCATTCTGAGCAGGCAGGCTCCATGGTGGCACTCCCTGATCAGTTTCTAGGCGCTGGCACATTTGTCATGTCTTTTCTGACCCATCCTTTATTATCTTATCTAACTAGAAGACTCTATTATGCTTATTAAGAGCTTTCCAAAAAGATGCTCTTTAAGCAGAAGTTGTGGGCTGACAGGATTTGCAAAATACAATGTATAGTTTTCAATGATTCTTTCCATTCCCCTTACATGACAAGAATAATAGAAGATGAAAGAAGGGGGGAAAATAATTATATTTATTGCAGTAATGAATTCCATGGTTCCATTATCCTTCGGTGAAATCTAACATTGTCTCTTATGGTATCTTCCCATCCTTCTTTTTGAAGTAATCTAAAATACAGTGTTCTAGATTAATGATGACAAAAACAGTACTTTCTCCATTTTTTTTTACATTCTTCAGAATGGTTGGGATCCATAGTCAACATTTGTTATGTTTTGGGCACGTGATGTTTTTTAAACTCAAGTACTTTTTTTTGTTGAGTGTAGCAGAAGACACCTCCTTATGTCTCTAGTATTTGCAGCAAGTGAAGAAAGCTGAAAATCAAGAGGTGATCATTAGTCACACAGATTTTCCAGCTAGTTAAGTTATCTCTAACTTCAACCATGTATTGTAAAACTTTATTCTGTGTGAGATCTAAAGAATATCTTAGGAAATGGAGCGGGCATTTACTGCATTTAACTGTTCCCTTTGGGCAAAATGTCCTTCTCAGTCTTGTAACTAAAATGCAGTGGGTTCTGTCAAAAGAGAAGGGGTCAGGGTGAGCTAGGAGATAGAAGAGGAAACGACTGACTTCTGTTTGACCTGGCTGGCTCTTTACAGTAAACTGTCATTATTTCATGGGCATCAAGTTTTGTGAGGGACATTAGGTCAAGATTCTTACAACACCCATTAGTCTCTGTAAATTCGCCCCAAAGCTGTTGGGGTTTAAGTACATTCTTGCTAGTACTGGTCTCATATTAATTTACTTTGATTTAGCCACTATTATTTAAGCATCTTAGCCCCTAAGCCTTCAAGGTTAGGTGGCATGTGGAAATTCTTCAACAAGAAGTATGAGACAAAAAACTATCAAGATTTTTTACATTCTAGATTAATAAAAAATGTATTTTGTTAAAGACATACAAAAAAAAGAAGATACTATGCTAGCACTTTATAGATCTGAAGTGAAACCTGCAGAATTCTTTATTTTTGTTAATGAAGAATATTTGGTTTTCCACACTTGAGAATGATAGTTGATTGAGATTGAGAATGATTGATTGTGATAGACACACAAGCAGGGTAGGAGACAGTTTCCTAGCTAGTATTTAAATATGAATAAATATGAACTCACTGCTCTTGACTACTAGAACTGGGTGGGGAAACTATCATCTCTCACCCTGCCTGAGCCCAAGAATTGTTGATATTTCTAGGTGTGTTCTCATTCCCCAGCTTGAAAATGGGATCAACTCAGAGTTCTTTTTGCAATTGACTTTTTAATTTTTTGTATTTTAAGATAAATAATACAAATAATATAAATGAATAAGTAATATAAATAAATAAATAATTCTACCCCATATGTTTTGCTGTTACAAGCCTCAGACATTGACTTTGGCCTTTATCCAGTAACCCTTTTCCTGTGGGCTTGGGAATCAGCAGTCACAAGTTTGGGGCTATTTCTTGGGACTCTGCATATGGCTTTGGTCTCCTCTGTTCCAGAATTATGAATTCCTCTTGGAGGCACTTGCAGAGAAACACTATCAGACTAGTCAAATGGAGTAAGCAGAGGTTAAAGGGTTCTGGTTTTTAGCCCAATGAGAAAAAAAAGTCTCAAATCATAAGTTTACTCTCCCAAAATACCTAGGACATAAAACCCAAGGAAACAGGAGGCATTTTCATGCTTGAAGCATTTTTTTCTTAAAACAGTTTTTATATTCAAATATCATTATATCATGTATTAAATTATTTTAATAATCTGGTGAATGATTAAAGGAATTGGTCTATGTGAGCTGGATATTTTAAAAAAATCAATAGAATTACTTGGGTTAATTGAGTCAGCAAGCTGTGTTTGGCAGCTGATGGATCATTTCTTACAATGAATTCTTGAAGAATTTTTTTAAAAAGGCTTGGTAAAATCAGAATCTAGATCAAGAAAACCTATAAGCAGGGTTCTTAAAGCACATTTTTTCAGAGCAGCAAAAATAGAATCAAACACCTTCAGAATTGTCCCTGCAACCTTGTGTAACAGCAATAGAGAAATTGCCGCTGAGTACTGAATTATTACTTGTTGCCACTGAGTCACTTCCTAGCTTTTAAGTTTCACATGGTTCCCTAACTTCTTTATTTGCCGTGTGTGTTGAATTTTTCTCTCCCTAGAGATTTGCCTTTTGACCAAGGGCCGTCGAACTGCCAGTGTACGAGCAGACACGTACTGTCGCCTGTATTCCCTCTCGGTGGACAACTTCAACGAGGTTCTGGAAGAGTACCCTATGATGAGGAGAGCCTTTGAAACGGTGGCAATTGATAGACTTGACAGGATAGGTATTTTTTTTTTCCCATATTAGGAATTCTTAAAACCTTTCTACCTTTTCTTTTCCTTGAGTTGCAGGATAAAATGCCGAGATTAAAGTCTTCTTAAAAGTTTTGTTTCTGTTACACTGCAGTAGATGTTCTGTTGATCTATGAATAAGATGTGTCCAGACAAGAAATTCTGCAATCTCACTTTTAAATAATAAAAAACTTTGACTAATAGAAAGCTCTCATACTCATCTGAGGATTATTTTATACACTTCAATTATCATTAGTATTATTTATTAATATTAATAATATTACT
>NW_009228469.1:0-43685 GCF_000690835.1 Fulmarus glacialis
CAATGATTCTATGATTCTATAATTCTAACCTGGATAACTTTCTAGAGTTCGTAATCCCAGATATGTGTATATAAGTGTATCTCCCAGGTATCGTCGCTTCCTTTGCTTTCTGAAGTGCACAAGGTGCCTTCCCAATGGCAGAAGGTTTCTTTAATCTAAAAGGTTAAATCATTGGATTCTCCTCCATGAAGACTTTTTAATGTAGGATTCTTGCACATGGAATCTACTCCCAGTACCAATCATTTTTATTCAGTTTAGTTTTATTTTAATTTACTTTTATTTAGTTCATTTCTGGGTTTTATTCCATATTTGTTGTACTGGAACACATCTCCTTTCGTATAATAGAAATACTAGAATGAATTCTTTTAAAAAGTGGGGGTTCTGTAAAAAATATGAAAATTGTGACTCTCTAGAAATTTTTTGTCTTTCATTTTGAAGATTTTCATTAAATGCACAAAGTTATTCTTTTTCTATCTTATTGGCTTGTTACCAGTGGCATATAGATAGATAAGATTATATATTTAAAATGTGAAATGACATCCATGTTCATGTGTGATGAACTCTGAGTGCAGAGGGTTTTACATATTTGATTCTTTAATGCATAAACATTTTCCTAGTGTAAACAGAGGACCTAACAAACCCAGCTTTTCCTCACACAACCCAGATCATACAAGGGGCTGCACATGCATAAAGATGGACATAAATGCTACAGAGAGTGCATTGCTGCCTCTGTCATTACAAGGCAAGGCAAGCCAGTAATTTGGCAAAATAAAGAGCCCACTCTCAATTAAGACATTCCTAAACGTCACAGCATTTCTACTGAAAGCTTCCCTCTTGATTGCTAGGTCATTGCTACATTTCCAGGCCTGGAGTATCAAACCCTACCATGACTCTTCTGGGAATGATGTCAGGTCATCACAAGTTGAATCTCATGGCTAGGCAAGATATGAGGGGCTTTGCCTTCATCACAGCTCCTGAGAAGCCTGATGACAGTTGCATAGAAGTTCTGGGCAGCTGCAGGAAGGATGAACAAATTTGCGTCAGTGTATGTAAATAATTACCATCACAGCCTGTGACCGGTGCTAAGGCAAGCTTTTGGGATAACAACCAGGGGATACAAAAGGGCATGCACCTCTCTGCCTGAAAGGACTTATGTTTTCCCCTCCACAGAATGAGTCATTCTCTGTATCTCATTGTCCTCTGTGGCAAAAACTGGCATCCTCTGGCTGTGGTTTGACAACAAAGGTGTGGCTACAAGCATCAAATATTATTTAAAGGTTTCTTAATACTAGGCCATCTCATTGCCATTTTGGACACATAGACTGGTTGATAATTCAGGCAAGCTCAAGCCCTTGTCCACCTTCTGTGTGAAGCAAGCAGTGCTGTGCCATGCTCTCAATGGATACTGGTTTGTGGAAATTAAACTTCCCTCAGATTTTCTGGTCAGGGAATGAGAAATGACAGAAAAGATAACTTTCAAAGCAAGCATTCCAGACTAAAGAGAATACAGAGGCTATGCAAGCATTTTCTGAAAATGGACCTACGTTATTCACTTCTACTGGAAAAATCCTTCTGAATGTATTTTACAGTATTTTATAAATAAGAATATAGTTCAGAAAAACTGAAAGAAAGAATATTCTGAAATACAGCATATATTTCAGCATTTTTGAATTACTTTTCCAAGTAACAATATTTAACAATAATGGAAGAACCATAATCTGCCTCAGCCACTTTCTGAATTCCTTATTTGTTTCTCAGCCCATGGAACTCACTTTCACACAATAAAGTTTCTATAAATGCAGAAATTAATTTCAGAAAATCTTAATGAATTATGTTAGAGGTATAGATTTCACCTGGCTTATACCTGTACTGCCGAAGAAAAGAGACAATAGGGAGATTACTCAAATCAAGAATATATTACAGATTTTAAAATCTCTCTATATTTTTGTACATCCATGATCTCAAATGGAGATAATCTTCTTAAAGAAGAGTCTGAGACCAAAGCAATTGGTACAGTCTTGAGTGGAATAAGCAGAGAGTAGAAACACACAGGTAAAATTGCTGTGGTCTTCCTAGCTGCTCCCAACCCCAGGATACATGGAAGTTAAGCTTCAAAGCTCCTAAAACTCCTTTTATTTTTTTTTTTAATCTCTCTTTAGAGCAACTGGGGCTTCTTTTTTTTTTTTTCCATGGTTTTGGGGGGGCTTTAGGGGGTTGGTTGTTTGATTGGTTTTCTTCTGATAAATTTACAGATCTTTGATATTAAGCTTCACAAAGTGACTTCCAACTACAAGATTGTCCCATGCAACCCCAGGGGAACACATACTTGGTTTGCTGAATATTGCTCAGGTTCTGCACTCCATTGGAAGAAAACAAGTTGTCTGGAGACATCTTGTTGCACCTTGTTTTCTCCACAGCTTGGAATGTGAAACAGTACCAGAAGCATGACTGCAGGGAGTATAGTCTCTAAGGGAGAGCAAGGTACAATAAATACTAGATCCCTGAAGATCGTGTGAATGTGTATGCAGTCCAAATGTAGCCTTAAATGCTCTACAGTCCCCTGTGGCTGTTAGCATAGTGGAAACACCCTCTAGCAGAAAGTCTACTACAGGAAGATATTTGAAAACAGGAAAAGGAAAGGGGAAAAAAAAAAAGGAACCTGACATGGCGCCCTTGAAATAGGTCAATAGTAGGCAGAGTAGAGGTGTGACCAGCCTTTGGGTCATATTTTATGTAACAGTCTCAATATTTGATTGTTGATTTTGATGCATTCGTACTGCTCAGAAAACATACCTTCTGTAGCCCAATTCCTATGCAAATAGCCAATATAGACCCCTATTTAATTTCATTTTTGCAGTAATCTGCTTCAGGATCCTGTACACAGACATAGAACAAGAAATACATCTCTGAAGAGTTGCAGTTGGGGCTTTTTTCCTTGTGTAATTTCTAGAGTATATTCAAATAGAATTACCTTCATTGTCTCAATTTAGGAAAAAAACAACCATGTGTCAAAGACTGATCATTTTTTTGGTACACCACAAGGAGGTGCAATTGATCTTTTTTTTTGCCTTTTTGGTTTTTTTTCTTTTTTTTTTTTTTTTTTTTTTTAATTTGGCCTGCCGCACTTTTAATGCCAATTAATGTCCTGTGAACTTTGACGTTTTTCTTTGACATTTCCTTTTTGGCCTTAGATTAAAACAGTACATAGTCAATATTCCTTTTCTGTTGCTCTTAGGATAGCACAGCTACATTATTTTCTCATCAGTATTTCAGTTTCCTAGCTAACCTCACATCCCATGTGCTGCTTGTGCTGATGCAGGAAGAAAAATAGATTATGAGAAAATCCCCAAACCACTGTCATGTTACTGAGATTTTTTTGCTTGTAGAAAGTGTGGAAGTCCCATTATATTGGATTGCTAATAATAAAGGATGAAGATCAGGAGATAGTTCTGCACTGTAAGGAGAGAGTACTAGTTCAGTGTGAAAAGCATTTCTGGCGGTCAGTTCTGTTGAAGTTATTGATAAAAATCTGCATTACTTATTTTGGATCAGTTGTCATCCATCTTGCTCTTTGATATGGTGGATAAAAAGTACTTTTCATTCAACCTTGGTACTGTTTATCATCTACATTATGTAAGTGCAATCAAATACCTGTCTGATTTAGCTAGTTTAAACAGTATTTATATGCAAAAATATTGTTGTAGCCCACCAGGCAAAATCAGTCGTATTTTTATTTAACTGCATATCTATAATACATCTTCTGCAGTAGGAATAAGATAAACTTATTTCCTTTCCTGAATTTTGTCTAACTTTCATGATTTTACAGATATAGAAAACGCAAGGCCAAAACATAACGTCCCAAAATATTTGCTGCTGATAGCAACACCAATATAGTTGAGGACAACAAGTGCACAAAACACCTTACAGACTCTGAGGTCATGTCAGAGCACTCTGTGCCATTACTGACAGACAACTTTTCATATTGGTGCACAGTTGCTATTTCTTCAGCTTCCTTGTGCTGACTGCAGAGAATCTCGATTGTTAAACTCACTTCCTATTTCTTTTCTCTGGAAAAGTGTTGCCTTCTTTCAATCTGAAGAGTTAACTGATCCTCATCATTAAGCAATTATTTTTTATTTCACTCATGTTTTCCAGTAGGTGGAAAACCTGAAGACAGAAGCAGGACTGCTACAAAGCCATTCTGTGAGCATATCTACAAAAGCTGCATGGATATGCTGTTCCCCTTAGAATTTAAGTAATCGTTCTTCTGCTCACAATCTCTCACTTCTTTTGGTCCACACTTCATCCTGAATCTCTTCCTTAGCTCTTCCTTTGAAAGACACACTAACAAGACTAATTTGACTGAGATGGTAATATCTTTGCCCCAAAGCTCCCTTGAACAGTGCCTTAGCTATCGCGTTTTTGTATCGGTGTTTAGGACACATTACTCAGTTTCCGCTCACACCTCTCCACGTGTTTAGAGTGTGCTGGCTTTCATTGTTTCAGCTATCTGTTCTCACAACTGAGCTTTATTGTTTCTTCTATTTACTCTGAATGAAAAGGCATGATTACATTGCCCTGTGACTTTTTACTCAGCCTTTCTATACAATAAAGCTATATTCCCTTTTGTTCCTCGCATCTGTCATAATTTGCTTATTACTAACCTTCCTGAGGTTAATAAACTCTATTAACTTGTTCTCCCATGATGGCAACAAATTTATAGTATTCTGTTGTTTTCAAATTTTATCTTGTTGGTTTAAAATAAAAAACTTAAGAAAAGCTGGTTGCATTTTTCACTTTCTTATCCTCAAAAGAAAAAAATTTATTTAGAAGAAATGTGAATTCTTATTTGTATTTTTAAGGAGTAGGTAATGGTCCTGGACATAACAAAAAAATCATCATTTTATTTGGTAAATATGGGACAAGAACTGAATTCCTAACCCCTTGTTGATGTAACATTTTGCTCCCTGTCCCTCCATGATAAGTGCCACTCCAAAGATTTCTATTATGGATACCATATATTTATTCTATATCTATTCTATATCTAGTAATGCTGAATCAATCCTTATTACCTGCACTTGTTATACCACAAGTTGAGCTGATTAATTGGTCTTAAAAGTCAGTGCAAACCTTAACTACTCACCTAACAGTGACTACCTCTAGTAATAATTGCAGTGATGACTTTATCCTGCAGAGAAAGGTCATCTCAACAGCTCTATGCCTGTGTTTGTTTGCTACCCCAAAATGAAAATAACATGTTTGCAGAAAGCTGAAGTTGAATTTGTGCTGGTACTCCACGTCTCAGCTTCAAAACAACTGGATCGCCACAGCAAACCAGAACCTCTGCTACTTTCTTTCAGGGATGTGCTTGCAGTTCCCCCACTCAAAAATGAACACCAAAAGCATCACCTTGAGTGAGACATGTAGCACATCCAGCACCCTAACCTATCTGAGGGGTGACGCCCACTGGATGCCACTTCAGTCATACCCCTTGCTGCATAGAGCTAGGAGCTGCAACTATCGGGGGAGGTACCCCTTCTGCTGCTGGTGGCTCCCATCATTGCTTATGCAGGCATATTCAGTGAAAAGGGTTGGGGAAGTAAGTGGTAGTTTTAGGGATTGAATAGTCCTTGCAATTGCAATGTGATCCTTTTTCAGCCTGTTCGAATAGATGCTAATTTTTGCTTCTCATTGAAAGTTAAATGAGTGAATGGCAATCAGTTCTTTAAAAGATTATAGACGATGAGAAAACAGACAGATTAACCGTTTCATGAAAAGTCCAGTCCTCGGGGTTTAATATCTGGAAAAAAGTACTTCTGTGTCATATGAAAAAAACTGTGTTGAAGGATGTGTGGTGAAGGAGAAACATATGAAGTTCATATTAAAGTAAATTCAGTTTGGGAATATCCGTGGTCCAGAAGCAATCTCTTCGGGTACAACTACACAGCCAAAGAGCTCTCTCATTTACTGGGAGATCCCGGGCCACTGCATTTGTTAGTTTGTTTTCAGTTTCTCCTCCGAAGCAAACTACTGAGCTGCTTTGCTTGTCAGAACATAAAATCCAGGTGGGATCTTGAATACATCCTTTAGCGAAAAACCTTGTAAAACTGTGAAACTTCACTTTCAGCACAATCCTAGCAGGCTTCATTCCTCCTTGGCAACTATCTGTGCCACAGATACACTTGGGCAAGGGGAAAACAGCTTTGCATTATTTCAGGAAGTTTGGACTGAAACTGTGTACATAGCAAATGGTACCTTAAGGGCACGGGGGAGCCATCCACAGTGTGGCTCAAACCCCTCTGCACTTCAAAGGCTAGTCTCATGCCATGTGGTCAAAATCCATTCTGTATCATTCAATCCCAGGGGCCAAGGGTTCTCTGGAATAGATGACTTGGTGTGTCATGACATAGCATGGTGGTTAGGAAAAGGAGTTTTGTGGTTTTGTGGATTGTATCATTCAGAAATATAGTGTGAACTACTCCATTCTGTCTTCAGTCAGAACAAACTGTGGAATACAAATGGTAGATGGTGGGAAAAATAGGGGAAGGAGTGGGAATCCTCCAAATTCTCTCCACACTATGTTAGTTAAATAGAAATACTAAGCCTCCTGACTGAAGTCTTGGACTGAAGTCCCGAGGACCAGGGTTTTCAGATTTTTAAACAGCCTCATATATTGCCTCAGCTTTTACAAGAGTTTTGGAGATACACACCATGGAAGTCTGAGCGCTCCAGCAAGCCAGCCGTCAGGACTTCAGGCAGGATTTTCTTCTTTCTTTTGCCTTGGTAAAAACAGCATTTTGATTGACGTTCTGGGTTTTTTGCCAAAAAAATCCTTACTAAGCAGTGCAGGGCTGTGGGGAGTACTCTCCACCAGGAATTTTGCCCCAGGCTAAGCTCCAACCCCTAAACTAGAAATGCTTCCAAAGGCATAGCATATTTCTTCCTGTGTATTCAGACAGCCCCTTGTCAACTGTGACTCCTTAACTCCTTATTCTGCATCTTTAAATATTACTGTACTCCATTGGAAATGCATGCTGGAAATGTAAGCAAATGATTTCTACCTAGTTCTGCAGTCCTGTTGGTAAAAGGGTCACAGTACCTTGTGTCACCCAGCCTTCACTGAAGTCTGCTCTAATGCATCCTCAGTGGATGCATTCCAAGATATTCTTATCCTCTACCTAGTTCAAATATGCCTAGTCATACTGTAATTATTCCTCATCTCAGTGCAATACACATTACTGAAATAAAGTACTTCTTGCCCCTTACATTCTGCTCACACCTAGCCACTATGTAAGAGAGAAAGTATAAAAGATTCCTTACATCCTACTTTGCATCATTCCTGGAGAAGTCCCATATCCTCAGAGAAGAAATATTGCAGCAGCCAGTTTTTTCCCTTTGAAATCATCCATTCAAAGTCACCAAAGTCACTCAGTTTTTGTGATGTTCACAGCTAGAGCCCAAAGTTGCATGGTTGCAAGTTAAGCAGTAGTAGATATTTAACTTCAGCGTTTAAGCACAGATTATTTTAAATCTCTGGCAATGTCTTCAGAAAGCCTGTGTTGCAGGAGTCCTAGTTTCTGTTGACTTCTATGTATCTCATTATCTCAGTTTCTTACTTACTTTGCTCTGCCACAGATTTCCTCTAAGGTTTCTGATTCACCACAATGTTACGCTACTTTTATACTGAATCCACCACTATGGATTAGCTTAGCAAAATGGAATAACACAGCAGTTTATCAATTTTTAATGAATTTTTAATTTTAAGGTTTGAATAATATCATTACCAAGTCATTTAACACATACAAAATAAAACCACACAGACAAGCCATATAATGAGTTTGAGTCTGGAAATATACCACCCTGTGAGTTGAAATCAGTGCAAAACTTTATAGCTCTTAGTGGTATAACAAAAAGCAGATGCAGAAGACAGTCCAGCAAGGCGAGTAAATCAGTAACAGGCTGTGAACATGAAATTGCTTTATGAGAAGATTAAGGAACTCCCAGACATTGCTCAAATGAAAAACCAATACCATTTTACTATTAGCAGATAAAGAACAAAGTTCATTCTTATTTATATTAGCACCTGAGCTTAAATTGCAGTTAAAAAATCATCATACCACCACTACATCGGTATCACTTTACTGATGTATTATTTATGTAAAGATCTTGCTAAAAGCATGATTTCCAGATATTGCTCCTAAATATAGGCAGTGTTTAAGCTACATATCAACACACAGAGGTAGCTTTACAGTTGTGCTGCATCTATATAGTCTTGAATAGGGTTCTAGACATTTCTCATACAGATATAATAAAGACAACCACAGTAAGCAACTATGAATGAGCAAAGAAAAATATTAAGATGAAATCTCAAGGTATATTTAGTAAAACTGACACTTCCACAGAAAGGATAGAAAGTATTTTCAATAGCGGCCATCTGGTTCATCTCCGTTCTGAATTTTTAGAAAAGAGTGTTCCAAGAGCCCAGAATTACAATAATGTCCTTAAAAGGGTTGAGCAAAATGAAGCTGATGAAAATTCCACAGTCAGGCTTGTTTTTCTAGAGCATGCTCGATCTGGTGCCCATGAATGCAGAATCCAAATGGAACCTTTCCTTGAAGGTGGTGTCTCTTCATTGCCTCCTTTATGGTCTCTTCTGCCATGACTCCTTATAAAGGTGAGGATCTTATCATGATGAAAAAACTGGCAGTTTTAAACAAAATTAAAAACATAGGCACAAATATAAGAGATATGCTGCTCTGATGAACAAGTTGTATAGGAACTTTTGTCAATGATGGAATGGACCCCCTTCCTCCGTCTCTGTGTTAGTAAGTTCCAGGAGCCAACAATATTCGGAAGCATTGCTGCAAGCAGTAGAGTCAGGCATGGTGGGAGCACTTTAGACTGGAAAAATAGTAAATAGCACAAACAGCTATAACTTGTAATCCCCAATTTATCTTTTTTTTTTATCATATTTTATGGCAGATATCAGTTTTCTCATTTAACTTTAATCTTCCATGTTGAGTAGAGAATGATTGTTAAAAATGTTAAACAATAATCTTCTAAATTAATGGCAATAAAAAGTATGGTAGCCTGAGTTCAAACAACCTTCAGGACTTCATGAAGCATCTTCCTTAAGCAGCATGCGTTTCTGTGTTTGAGGCAGGATATTGTGAAGAGACGTACCCGCACATAGCGGAGATGAGAGGTTTTAGTACCCCAGAATGAAGGATTTCAGTAGCAATACGCTGAGTGTCGGGAGGAACTGGACACCCGTTCAACCGTATCTCTCCCGGGACTCCAGGATCATGGAGTCAGAAGAACTGAGAATGTTTTATTCTTCAGGTTATAGCAATGGCTGGGTCGGTGGAAATGGGAAATAGGAAGCAGGTCCCTATCTTCTATATCTACATGTCCCTCTCTCTTGGCCCTTGGTCAGGTAAGCCAATACCACTTTTCTAATTTTCTAAAGTCCAGAAAACCTGGACTTTAAGGCTAAATGAATTTCATCCTTACTTTTTAATGAGATTGAAAGTCCATAGGTTATAATGTATTATGTGCCTTAGTACAAAAGCAGTTTACTAAATACAGTTTCGTGGAAAACAAGGTTGCCTGCAGAATCCCTTCTTTTTTTCTTTTTTTTTCTTTTTTTTTCTTTTTTTCTTTTTTTTTCTTCTTTCTTTTTTTTCCTTTCTTTTTTCTTTTTTCTTCTTTCTTCTCTTTTCTTTTTTTTTTTTTTTTAAGATTTTGCTTCTGATATAATGTTGGTGCTTGGCCTTTATTCTTTAGATGTCTTCTTCAACCAAATGGTTTCTAAGCATTTTGAAATCTTCCATCAATGTAACATTTATTAGCTATTTAATTGCAATGATGCATTAATAGAATCTGCTTGGTTACCTGAGACCCAAACTTTTGTTTCATATGCAAGCATATACTTGAAAATCTGTGCAAGAGTTTGGTTTTAGCAGCCCACTTGTTTTTTTTTTTGTTAGACCTTAGTCTCTGGTTACAGTGTTTTTCAAATTAATTTGAAAAGTTTTATTAAACCAGTGCTCATTCAGAAATCACTCGCCTTACGACCAGAATTTAGAGACATTAGATTTTTCACATGTGAAAGGTTCACATCCACTTGCTGCACTAACTTGGTTAAATTAATGAGCATCAATTTAACAATACTGAAGAAAGAGAAACTTTAGAAACTTTGGCAAAAGAATGGAAAAGAAATGCTGTCAATGAAATCTAATGAGATAAGGAATTAGAGCCTCTAAATTAAAACCTAGCTAATAAAACTTAATGCACAAGTCCAAGTAAGTTAATCAGTACATAATAAGTAAAATTCTATCTGCAGTATTCCACAACTAACCAGCAATAATTAAACGGTATTCAGGATTACCTTGATGAGAACAAGCAAATTACTTTCATTCACTCTTGTAAAGAACTCGAAATAGTTTGGAGAGGAGAAGGAAGTGAACAGTGAGTAGCATTTAACAAATTCCTTGGTTCACAAGATTTAACAATCCAGTGAATACATTTTTATTCTAAGTTTTCCACCTATTATATTTTTTCTGTGAGACAGAGTAGAAAATTTTTGAAGGAAGGAGGAAAGAGATATTTCAAAATGTAATTCCTTATTAAGACAGCAGGTCTTAAGAAAACTCAATAGAAAAAAAAATCAATATACACAAAAGTCATTAATTTCAACACCCATGGTGAAACAGAAAATGAGGTACCTTAAAACCTCATTTGGATATACAAATTTCACAGAATGAAATAAAAATTATAATAAATAGAGATTTTTATTATGAATATAAAAATAATTACAAATATGTATAAGAGGAAATTATGATGAAGAGAGGCATGAGACATTCTAATAGCAAAATACGACAATAAAGGTAGTCTTTCTGATGAAGCAGTAACATCCTGGAATTGCTTACTAGATGTGAGTGTTACAGGGAGAAGAAAAAAAAGAACAGAACTCTGGTGCTGCAAGCTCCACATTAAAGTGATAATTTTAGGATATATTTAAACTTGGAGAAAAATGTGTTTTCTGTTGAACAGGTTGAGCAGAAAAACAAGCAAACAAAGTCAGTTAAAGTAGGCGGTTTTGTTAATGGTTTTACTACGTTTTAATATAAAAATAATTTTCCTAACTAAACACTGGCCAACTCTTATCAAACCTTCACCAATCTCTTACTAGTTAAAGAAGGTATGTGCAAGCCTTGCTTAAGCAATATTTACTGTACAAAAGTTGGAATAGTTCAATTTTTAAGTACAGTATTAAGCCCAATAGTAAGTCAAGCATTCGTAGCTTTTCTGCAATAGGTCTTCATTCTAAATTGCATTCTACACAACTGCAAACTGACCTCTCAGTCCTGTTATTGGATGTAAAAAAGAGGAACTTGTCTCTGGTCAAGTTCTGTAAATGCTAACTGATTTGCTAAAATATAGTTAATTTTACTTTGCCGTGTGTTTTTATGTTTATTTTATATTAGCAATTCTGAAACAACTATAGGAGTTTCTTCCTTTGCTATTTTGATTTTCTTTTTTAACACCTAGTGACAATTTGAAAACTCCTTGGTCAGCTATCAATATTAGAGGTACACACACAGGCTAACCAGTCTTTGCTGTGTCTGTAACAGCACCAACAGCACAACTGTAACTGAAGTCTGGCCTTTTCTTTGGTAAATGTATGTTAGCTCAGAACGTTAACACCTTTAAGTCTCCCACATTTTGATACTGGCCTTTTTCTCAGTTACACCAGTTATTTACAGCTCATTAAAACCAGTTTACAACACTAAAATGGACCGATAGACAGTAAAAGGAGTAAAAACACTACACGCTCCTCTTGCTCCTACAGCTTCCACTGCTTTTTTCTCTTGGAGACAGCAAAAGATAACCAGGAATAATTGCTGAGCTTTCTTTGCTTGACCTACTGTTAGAATATCTGGCGTGTTAATGAAAACAACAATACCTGAAGTAGAAAAACAGAAAGATTTCAGGAAAGACAGATGTAACCTCAGAAGAAAAACAGTTGGTGCTATTGAGCATAGCCCTTCATAAAATAAATAGTGATTATATCCATTGGATTGAGATGTCACTTTAGATACCATTTGAAAAGTGCTATCAATAACTATTAACAGAAAACTAAACTGCAAGAAATTTCTCAGATAGCAGTAAAAAAATTTAACTGATTATTAATGTTTGGGAATCTGACCAAAGCACTTTTGATAATGTAGCATAAAAATCCAACCACATCTGTTTTCATTACCACAAAGCCTAAGAGCTTAATCCTGATTACACACGTTATAAATTGAAATGATTCCACTGTTAGTCTGGATTTGCTAAGCATAGATGTAAATTAAATGAGAACTGAGCCCTAAATTACTTTGTTTTCCTTTATTCCAAGAGAGACTGTTTACAAATACTGTCCTGAAAAATCCTAACCATGTGCATAGCATTTCAAATGGTCAAAGTACACTATGAACGGTAATGAATTGGCAATATAGGACTATTTATTACTGCAGTCTTTCAAGTAACTTGGGTAGGCTGGAGGGAATTCAGCCATGAAAGTTAGGTCTTGAATTCAACAAATTTTTATCAATGGAAATAGTGAATAGGTAAAAAGCAAAAGACTTGAACTTCTGCTAAACATTTGGTAATAGTCTGTTATGTAATATTTATAATAGACAGTATTTATCAGGTTTTCAGGAATAAATGCATTTATATTAGAGATAGGCTGCAAGATAATTAATTTTAACAATTCATTAATCTAGTTTTGAAGGAGTTTATTAATACTGTTTGAAAGAAAACATACTACAAGAAGTACTGAATATTAATCATGTATATACCAAAAATCTGCTGTTGATACCTCAATCATTAATGAAGCAATAATGTGGAACCTCTATAGTGCTTTTGAGAATGGCATTTAATTATGAAGAACAACATGTTAAAATGTCAATCAGAGAGCAATGTATGTCAGCTGAGTACACAGTCTTAGAAAATTTTGGGGAATCAGTCAATATTAATTCAGTCCACATTCCCCTAGGAGCAGCAAAACTTTCAATGCGGAAGCTCTTTTAATACAGAAAATAGCTGATTTGAGCAGTCATACTCAAGCAACACTTTTCTGATAAAGCAGCTTTCTTTGGAAATGTCTAAAACCCAGTGAAACATGAAAGTTCATAAAGGTAATAAAAACCCACCCCAAAGAATGATTAAACAGTCAGCTAAATTAAATCTCTTTGCCCAGTAAAAGCTCTTCTTCAGGTTTATTACAGGTAGTCATCCACAGAAGAAAACAGCAGCAGAAGAGATTTTTTTATTCAGACACTGTCTTCAAAGACAGCAAGAATTAAAAAGGCTGCCCTTGAAAAAAAGCAGGGTTCATTTGTATGAAGAAATAGAAGATAAATCTTCATGTGACAGGCTCTTTACACAGCTTGGTCAGCTCCAATTCAACCAAGCTCACCATGACAAGGTGCAAATAGATCCCCTCACGGTTAACTCCTTTTTCCCTGACAATAAAAAAGTCAGAAACAACAAACTCATGATAGTACTTTAAGACAGTAATTAACACACTTCCAGGTAGAAGGACAGACAGATCCCACCTGCCCTGAGCAATTCTGGTTGTCCTACTCTGGGCATCCCAGTGAATCACCTGCTTCAGAGCCAACCTGTCGGCTCACATACTGCCGCAGACTGAACAGTGCTGCGCTCTAGGGGCTTCGTCCTCTATTCCTTCAGTATCTGACACTTCATAAAACTCAGGCATTTCCCTGACTGCTCTGGTGCTCTTCTTTTCAGCTGCAAGGGCACACATTGTAAAAAGTAGCACAATGACTAAAGCATTTCCCATAAAATTGTCTGCTGTACTAATTTTCCAACAACTGGCAAAGACTCATCCGTTACTTTTGTTTTGGGGGACACTTTTCTAGTTGAATATTTTTACAGGAACATGACTGTGAGTTTTGGAGCTAGAGATTTGTTGCTTGGCAGCAAATTTAGCAGTGTTGTGCCTAGAATTTTTCTAGACAACTTTTTCCCAGATTAGGATACACAAGTGCTTTATAGAAAATTGAACATTTAAACATTTTTCTCTCTCTTAATGAAAATCTGATTTACAGTTAACATGGAGCATGTGCTAAATGTTTGTATTATTTCTCAGCTAAGTGAGCATGCTAAATACTTCCTTTAGGGCAGCAGATATTTGCTGCTTACCTTAATTTCCTATATATATCAAGTTAAACTAAACTGTACTTTTTCTTCTGCATACATGTAATAAAATGTGTATTTTATCACTGAGGTGCAACAGACATGTAGTTCACTTCAAGAGGCTGTTTTATCCTGAAAAAAGTTTAATAAAAATAGAATACTATATTACACAATTGTTGCATGTCCTCCAAAATGACATACATTGTTTCACTGCCATGGATATAGACATGCCTGAAATAAACCATAATAAATGACACACTTGTAGATTCAGTCATGCCAGACATCATTTAGAGGATGGACTTGTCTGAAGTCTCTAAGCTCCTGTTAGCTTGACTTGGCAACAGCTAGTACATTTTACAGCAGAATGAAGACCAAAATTGATGGACAAGTGCCAAACAGTCCTTCATCCTCCACTGATCTGCAAATGATTGAGTCAAAAGGTGATGAGTTATATGACAATTTCTCCATATGTTAACATACTGCTTCCCCTCTGCAGAGTGCATTACCATCTACTGGGAGATATTCAGCTTTTGTGAGCATAATATTGCACCACTTTTATGTTTCTCAGGAATCCACACTAGAACTAATGGAGACACAAAAGGTGTTAAAATATTTGCAAACTGTGAAAACACATGCAATCCAAATAGCAAAAAAACACGCCTGAGATGTAAATTACCTCTCGTTATAAAGGCCTGACCTTGTTCCACTGCTGACTAGTTTAACAGTAACAAGACTAAACTCATTGAGTTGTGCTGATGCAAAGCTGGTATGACATTAGCTTCAGGCATAAGTCTATGTTGAGTGCTGATAACTATTTTAGAGCTTTCCATGCTCCAAGGTTAGAAAAAGAAAGATGTAGAAAGGGCTTACATACAATGAACAGACCTAAAACCTGGGGATGGGTTGCCAAATGCTGCATCATTCAGGTAACCGATGTATGTATGAGTGGGTAGAGTTGTCACAGTACAGACAAGTGCTGGCATAATCTATGCAGGATGTGCAGAATTGCTAGAAGTGGCTGCTAAGGTAGCTGACCACTCTGGTGTCTTCACATCTGTCTGGGCACTAATGCCTGTGCTTGACAACCTCGGTGACAAAAATTTATCAAGATGCTTAGGAGGGATTGTATTCAAGTTCAGGCAAGTGGCTTATACCTGCCCGTTCCTTTGGGTCTGCTCCTAGTGTGTTGACTGCTATAGAGCTGCCTAGATGACTGGCTCAAAAGCCTTCTTCCCATGAGTATGGCAATTCATTCCCTCTCACATGAAGAGCACTAGGAAACTCGTAATTTTCCTAAAGCAACAGCTTTAGGAAATTCCTGCTAGCGTACAGTGGTAGAAAAAAAAATGTGGCCTGTGGGAGCAAAATGGAATCCCTTGTGATCCAATAATTAATCCAAAATTGAAGATACTGATTCCCATGCCACCTTCATTTTTTTTTAAAAAAAAGGTTAGATTTGTTATCTGCATGGCCTCAGCAGTTATAAAACACTAAATTGGATAGTGCATACTTCTCACAGTGATTTTTTTCATGCTCTCTGAAGTCTCAGGCAGGTGCCTACTCATAGAGTCTGATTGGGCTCTCACATGCAGAATTTTCAGCGCAATGTTTTTTTTTAGTAAAATGTAAAATCCAATGTAAATGTGGTTGCTGAGTAATCACAATATCTATGGGACTTTGTTTACCCTGCAGTAGGGTACCTGTTGAAAGTAGTTTTTTGTTATGAGTTTTTTTTTAAAAAATAGATTTCCAGAGAAACGTTTAATACAGTTAGAATATGTATTGCCTTTTGAAAACAAAATCTAATTCTGAAGTGATTTGCCCAAGAAGTCTATGACAAGTATCATGCAGAAAACATTATTAACGGCTTGACTTTGCACCCTTTTTCTCAAAACACAAATTTTGTTTGAATAACTTGAAGATAATTACAAAAATTTTAAAAAAAATACTTTGATATAAATGGGACGCATGAGTAATTCTATATTATTCAGTGGAATTCAAGCTGTAGTGAAGGTATACATGTGATAGAAAATTTTTAGCTGGTGTAACTTCATTGATTCCAACACATAACAGTAATCTGAACGTAGTTTCTTGTTATTTACACTGTGTGATATAAGCTTTTCTTTTTTTTCTACATCAGGATTCCACCAGCAGTGCATATTTTTATCTTTTTTTTTTTCTTTTTTTGGCATGAAATGACTTTGTGTAAGTTGATATTTGGGTTTTGCTTCTACATATTTTGGAAAACCTTTTGCTCTCCAAGAAGTTGATTTTTATTTTTCTGCAATCATTCCCATTACTGTGTCAGTTTGGAAAGGGACAGACTAATCTAACCCTCATTTTAACAAGCTATTCCAGCAAGCAGACTGGAAGAAGGTGCAAATTGGGGCTCTATCCCTTCCTTATATCCTCAATCCTCTGTCCACCTTGACCTTGACCCAGAGGATACCACACTTACAGCCTTCGTGAGAGCTGGAGAGATCAAACATTCGATGCTTAATCCTATGGCACTCTAGTTTCCAAAGTCTCACAGCAGTTGTAAACGTACATTTCTGGCAGCCTTTTTTGCCAAGATACCCATGGTCGGAATGGTCTGTTACAGCTTCACCTAGTCAAAGAAGGGTGATACACTAGTCTAGTCTAGTGAGACAGCACTGTCTGCATTAGCTTTGTGTAAATATATAGCGTAATGTGTGTATATAACAGGTTTAATGTCAGTTCTCTACAGAGTTTTACCTAGTTGTGCTGGGTCTTCAGTCAAATTATCAACACTTTTCTCTTTTTCGTCTTTTTTCTCATGAATACAACTTTTCAGGTGACACACAATATTCATCTGGATTTATGAATGTGTGTAAAAGTCTCTTTGATAAGGCGAAAAAAGTGATTATACACTGTAGAAGACCCATTTCAGAAAGATAAGTTAATTTATAACTTTGTAAATTTTATCTTTCTCATTTACTTATGTGTGCACACAGGTGCAATACAGAAGGGTCTGCCAGTTAAAACTGGCAAAAACAGAGACAAACTGTTCTTTTTTTTCCTTTAAAAATCTCTGTGTGTTCTTAACAATTAATGGGATTTCTAACTTGTGTGTTTTCCAGTGCAAAGAGAAAGAATGTTGGCATGAGCACAGATGTGTTATATTCTAGATAATCAAGTACAAAAATAGTAAAACAGTTGCTTTTTTGGCATCCTGCACCCAGTTGACTGCCTTTAACTCCAAACAGTACTGTATGTTAACCATACTGTGGCTTCTGTAAAATACTAATCCCTAGTGTGAGATTTGCACAGTGAAATGCAGCAGCCTAAACCTACCCACTGTTACAACTTACTCTTGTATTTTTAAAACGTCACTATAAGATGAAAGTTGAATCTACCCTACTCATAACAAAAATATATTCTACTGGTTTTGCATTACTAAGGGCAATAAACTGTGTAGTATCTATACTTTTTTTTTCTTTTCAGTAATCATTTTCTCCTATTATTTCCTTTTTTAGGAAATTACAGCAGCAGGGGATGCAAAATACAACTGCCCTATAGCTCCATATGTATTCCTCCAGAAGCAGTCATTGCTTGCTTCTAAACCCTAGTAGCAGCTGGTTTGTAGTTCTGATGGGGAGAACTGTTTAATGCTAACCAGAATATTCGTTCCAATACTTTTGATTTTTAAATTACAGTTCACATTCTCCTTTTCTCTTTACTTTGTCAAACAGCTAGACTTAGGCACAGGTTAAAATAGAACATCCCTAAGTGTACTGCAACAGCTTCTCCTAGAAGTTTTCAAGCAAGGTACATTTGTACATAAGTAAATTGTCTGGCCCATGGGGACCCGGATATACACACATGCCCACAGAAGGAATATTGCCCTAATTGTAGAAATACATAGTCAACAGCATGTTCATCTTATGATCTATTGCAGCCATACATTGTTTGCCAATGCTGTATGTTAATGTCTCTGGATGCCCAAAGTCACTTAGTGATTGCAAAGATACAGGTGCACATATACTTAGGGCCCAGAAGTCAGGCTGTTTATCATTTGGCTATGTTGCTGAATGCATTTTGAAAGCTAATGTTTGCGTCCCTCTCATACAGCACATACCCTCCTCCCTGCAAAAAAAACCCTTCTGTTGTTAATGAGATGAAGATGTAAGGATTTTTAAAGTTATTTTTCCCTATGTGAAATGGATGTGTCAAAAGATTCCTTGGAAAAAGAAAAGCAAAAAAATAAAATCAAAGAAATCCTTGTTGCAAAGTTCTGTGTCCCGTTGGCCGAGTTTGTAATTAAACTCGTTTTTGTGCTCAGCCTGGAACAAGGTGTTGTAGGGCCCCCCTTTCCCGTCCTCCCTCCCCAGCTCCTTCTCCCCTGGACCCAAGCCCGGGCTGTGTCCCGGCACCCTGCGCTCCCATCATCCCTCCCCTCACTCTCCTGAAGATGTCTGGGGTGGTTAAGATTCGTCAGGTCACACCTCGGCCTGTCAGGACGCGGCGCCTCCTTTGCCCTGCTTCAGCCCATCGCTTCATTTCATCTGCACAGAGCCTGGCGACGAGCTGGCCTCGTTAGACGCAAATAACCACAGCTGGCCAAAACGAGACAGCTATTTCCTTCCCGCTTACCTGTCACATCCCCTTGGCTTTTGTCAAACCAGCCAGCACTTTTATTAACCCCAATCCAGGCCACGGTAGAGAGGCAAGCGCGCACATGCACGCGTGTGCGCATGCATGTGCAGACACACACAGGCATGGAGTCCAACAAGAGCTTCTGGGTTTGGGCTGAGGGTGGCGGGGGCCGGGCTACACCCGCAGCCCTTGCCTGTCCTGCTGCCCTCCTTTCTCCCCTTTCTCTCTGCACCGTACACTGCCTGCGAAACTCCTCCTCACCCAGCCCCACTCTGTTTTCGGCCTCTCCCACTTCTCCACATGTTGCTTTCCCAGTATTTCCCTCATTTCCCCAACATGAAGGTTTGACTCCCTCGGTCTGACACCGTGTTTTCTTCACAGCACTTCTTTCCTTCAACCTGACGCACAGTAACTCCCCCCAGCCTGCCCTCCTCCCTGTCATCACTAGCTCTCCCCTTCCACGTCCACTTCTATTGCTTCCCTAGCTTTTACCACCCCTCTTTCCTCTTGCCCAGCCTGAATCTGGAGCAGGGACATGTGTTGAAGAGGTGAGGTCTCATTTCCGGCAAACGCTACAGCCTCAGCTGTAACCACAGCTAACACACTCCCACCATCCCCTCCGCCTCCAGCAGGCTCGCGTTCCCATCTCTGCACATGGAGAGAGGAGATCACAGGCAGAGATATGTGGGATTGTTGGCCAGAGTCTTCTCCTGGGGCTGGGGCAAAAAGGTAGCCCTCTAAACATGACATTACGCACAGTATGTGCACACCTGAAACTCGACTCTTATTTCATATTTTCTCTACGTTTAAGTTGGTCACTGCCATTTTATTATAGGTTGCACTATCAAGCCCAACAACTAACCTACTGGTAACAGCAGTGTGAGAGCACTGAATGTGTTTAAGATCACTAGAGATTCAGATTTGTGTTCTCACATAGGAAATCTTCCAAAGAAAGTCTATCAAAAAATGCATTGTAATATATTCTATATAAAGATGTCTACACACAAAATAATTTATAACAGTAAAAGTGAAGAGTGAAAACCTCTTGTGCTTGAACATAAAATCTAGAAATTACTCTATTCATAACTGAGAAAATAACACATTGTTTTTACACCGGGATCATTCAGTTCTACCTTCTTCTTTGTGCATGTGTGCCTATTTCTAACTCCTAGCATAAGGAAAACTACATTTATGTTTGTTTGGCACAGTACAAGAAAACCTGACATTTCCCTGGCATTTTTTGTGAGGCTTAGAAAGAACAGACCACTTTCTTCCATTAGTAGTTTACGTGGTATTTTCTTGGCAAAAATAACTACATCAATAAATTGTGGGTGCATGCCGGAGAAAGCTGTTGATAGCAAAGCAATAGCTGGATTTTGGAATCTGAGCTGTTCTCCAGTGGGTGCTGAAGTATTTCCTAACAAGAAGCAAGAATCTGACTTCAGTGCAGTGTTGGATTGCTTATTTTTCTTTGGTGTTTTTGCAAGACATCTTTGCCTTTTCTTGGAAATGAAGGGCAAATCTGTTCTCAGGGCCTTCTTCTCCCCTACTTTTCTGCACCTCCTCCCCCTCCCTCCTTTTTCTTTTCCTTTCTCCATCCCCTTTAAGTTGTAATTCAATCTCTTCCAACTCATGATCTCTTTTCTCTTTTTGGCACTCCCTCCACCCTCTCTCTCTCATTAGTTTAACTTGAGTTAATTAGGAATAGTAGGCAGCCCTCAATCTGTTATGTGTTAAAATAGAACAATCCAAAACAGAGAGGCACAGACACAACTATGTGATTTCATTGTCTAAGGGAGACAGAAAACCAGTGGGGATTCTCTTATCTAGACTAGCATCTTCCCAATGGTTAATCTAACTGGCTTTAAATGTTCCGCAAATGCAGATCTAGGATAACAATCTTTCCGTGTTTCCTTTTCTTTTTTTTTTTTTTTTTCCATTTCATCATTGGCAAGAATGAGTGAATTGGATTGACATGGAGGTGATAGAGGAAGAGAAATAGTCTACACGTCAAAATGACAATGTATATTACATGGTTAACAGAATGAGTGGTACGTGCAATGACTGCGGGTATTTTCATCTGCTGTGTTGTACAATAAGCTCCTTTTTTTCCCCAAGTGTATCATCAAGATCATTCCCAATTCAATGCAGCTTAAGTGTTTGCTTGAAGGATCTCTTTCTATGAGTAATATCACTTGATAAATGTGGAACTGAAGTAAGAATCTGAGTATTCACTTGTTGCTATTACTGAATTGTGTATATATAGAGGTCATGCCTGGTACTCTGGCTGTAGTGCTGATCACAGATCTTAGGGCAGAGTGTGCTGTGGAAGTGAAATACAACAGATCTAAGAAATCAAGCCCTGATTGTAAAGGTAAGGCCCTGCATTTTTGATTGACTACATATGGTACTCTTTGCATGAAATGCATGCTCAGGAAAGACAGGTATATCTGTGCAACTAATATAAAAATACATGCCTATATAAAACATATATATGTCTGTGTGTGCTTGTATGTTTATATATGTATATATAAATACATAAATATATAAAGTTTAAAGAGAGTTGTGTAAGATTCATGGACTATCAACAGCCAAATTTACGGCAATGGTTACGCTAAATTGCTAATTTTGTATCTATGTGCCTGCATGCATGTGAAGATGTGTGGCAGTAATTAGTGTTAATAATTTATCCATTAATTAACAACGCTAATGTAAATATGCTTTGAAATTAAAAGAATTAATTAAAAGTGGTCTTTTTGAAATCTGATATCCAGGAAACAGAATGAAAAATCTATTTGAAAAAAGGGAAGAAAGAGAGACATTGAAAGTACTGCAACCAGAATTTCATTATATATGTTAAGAAAAATTATTTTTCTTTCTGCCAAAAACATCTCTTTATGACAGAGAAAACATCAGACTAATGGGGCACAAAAGGAATGTGTAATGAAAGACAAAGTATAAGCTTGATTATCAGAACATACCAGAATGTTAAAGCATTGGAGAAAATAATATCCCCTCAAAAAGACATCCTGGGCAGTTTCTTTTGGGGGTGTGTGAGGGAATTTCCAGCTGGACAGAATCAACGTGAGGCCAAATAAGGAGATGTTGCACTCGGTTTAGGTTTTTTTACAGTTTATGGTTAATATATTGATTATTTATTTCCTCAAATATTGGTACAATTATGTGCAAACTCTATTAGATCCAGTGAGGAGAGACAGATTTGGCCCTTATAATGATCCTCTGTTTGATCTTTGCTTTATATAGTAATGCAAAAATGCAGTGACGGGTGTTGGTCTATTTTACATCACAAATGAAAAATACATTTCTTTTTCCATGGAATTAAAAAAGCTTACAGTAACACCTCTGTTTCAATATTGATAATTAAAACTGTTTCATTTATACCATCTTTTTCTTTCTATAAGCATTATAGATCACAATGTGAGAGTCACATAAGAAAAATGTATAAACATGTGATTTAATAAAAATCCAGGGCATTATAAATCTATACACTAGATGACATTAATAATTTTATGCAGTTTTGACATCTGAGATTATATGAATTCCAGTTCTACATGGATGCTGAAGCATCTTTAGGAAGCCATAAAACACGTATGAACTCACACATAAAACCATTGTTTAGTCTGAAAGTAAAATAGTAGGGAAAAATAGTAAAACTAAATTAATCTAACATCTATCCAACAGGTATCTAGAAAGTGCATACCTTTAGAAAGGCAGAAAATAATTGCCATTCTATCACACATATAGTAAACATGCTGGTGATTTTACAAGAGTAAACATATTTATCCCCCCACATGCAGCAGATTAGAACCACAGTTCCTCATTGCTTTCGCCACGTAAAACTGACGTGCAAGCCCCTAAAAATGCTCCATGCCTATAACAACACACTTTTCTGTGCAACGCACACAAAACCCCTGTCTTCCATCGACATATATACTGGCATGGCAAGAGTAGGAGAAAGATAGTGCTGTGGTCTGAGAAGAACCACTTTAGTACGTAATAAACTAGGGCAAGTATTTGTGACAATCTGAGTGGAATGACTCCAGAAGATTGTTATGTGATGCAAAGAGGAATCCACAATCCGGAGTGTTTTTGACTCACTGCTATCTATGAAATTTAGTCTGGACAGAGTTTCCACAGCAAGCTCGGTTTTAGCCATACTGAGTATGAGACTGTCAAAACTGCAGATTGCAGGATCAGGTAATAAATAGCTACAGAACCAAGAGCAAAGTAACTTTTAAAATGCACAGGTGATGCAGGGGTGGCTGTATCCTGTGGAAGTTAATGGCATGTTAGCTATTCATACATGTGGTTATCTAACCCGAAATATTACAACAGCATAAAGCCAACAGTTTTAGAAATTATCCTTTAAGAAACACTGCTTCAAGTGGATTAATAACTTTGGTTTAATATAAAAACTGCTGTAAATCATTTTGGTGTGATGATAGTTCATCATGTGTTATCAATGTTTATGTTTGTATTGCAGTTGATTTTGCCTTATTCTCGAGACGTATAAAGATAGATCCAGAAAGATAAATATACATAGAGGATGAAACAGTAGTATTTTGACACTTGAAACAATGGTATTTTGAGATTTGATATAATGCTAAAAATCACCTCACAACTAAAACTCAGAAATATTTTAAAATGCATCGCTTACATGTTCAGACCGATTGCTAAAAAATACATAAAAACTAATACTGCTACCTAGACAAAGAAATCCAGAAAAACAGAAAAGAGGTACTGAAAGCATAAAGGCAATAAAGCTCACAATGTTCAAGCTGTAGCAGTATAATTCATGATCTCAAAGAACTTGTTTAGGCTGAATATAGAACTATGATCAAATAGACTCGTCTTACGTGCTACCTCAAGAACATGCAGAATATTAATGGGATTGCTAATTTCCTCAGAGGCCAGAGGTTCAGCAGAAAATTTTGATGGTTAATAAGCTTTAATGTGTTAATAGGGACACTGGAAAAGGATTTAGATAGTCAGGACAGCTTGCCGTATATAGCAATATGCTACAATTTCGGCGTATGCTCCTACAGTATATTTCATCCTGCTTACTCTTGCCTTTGGCAAGAAATTCGGAGATTAATTAGATCTGTACCTTTAAATGCATTTGCGTTGTTGGGCTGATGCTAAAAAAGTAAGATATATTGGACAACGAGGCCCCATATAAATGTTATAAATCTAACATTTTCTCATAAAACATTAACTCCACATTTTTAGATAAGGAAAAGGCTTCCTGGGATTTAGATTTGAACAGGTTATTTTCGGTATCTGGGTGAGAATAGCAGAGTTGGTAATATGCATGTCCTCCTCTAACTTCACAAATTAAATGGAAAACATTGAGAAAGGACTGCAAGGTCCCAGCAGACACAGGAACCACCCACACCTTTAGGTGAGGAAGCTGCAGTTGATGACAACATCATGCACAGACCCTGCCACTGTAAATAATTTACTCTCACTGACACATGACATGGTCCTGTCTTCTGAAAGGTGTTTCGTTTCCATAAAGCAAGGAGTAATGTTGCTGACATATCTCTAGTTTTAAACCTGATGCAATATGATGTAATTATGCTAACTGTTAAATGAAGTTTGCTTGCTGTTGTGGCGGTTTTCATTTTTGTTTTGGTTTTTTTTTCTTCTTCTATCTTTTAACTGAAAAAAATAGATGTATCTAGGTAAAAATTCTCATTAAGATTTTGGATGGTGTCTGTGTCTCAGGGGACAGTATTTTCTTTTTTTATCCTCACATAGCAGCAAAAAATCTATAAAGAAAATATTTTCATCTTTTATCCAGAGATGTTTGAGTGCTTTTGTATTTTAATCATGGAGAGAAATATCTGAAATTATTAGGGCAAAAAGCAGACAGATTCTTACTGTAATGGAATCACCCACCCAAAATATCCTTTCCTTTTTTGAACCCTGATCATCCCTTTTCACAAACACTCCCTTTTTAATCCACTGCATAGCATTACATAGAGTCCCTGCTTCTGCAAATGCTCACCATCAGGCAAAGCACTTTCTACCATGAATATTCATGCTGAATTTTCCGTATTGGCTATCCAGCTACAGGAACAAATCTATCTGATAAAATGTCTTTACATAATACTCAGGTTAGTATCTTTTCTTGATTGTTAGCATATTGCTTAAGCCTGAATTTGAGTAAATGAATTTAATTTGTCTTGTTTTCTAACTTCTATTAGCATTAATAATTATTCCAAAACTAGTAAAGAAAATTTAGAGCCCTAAGAAGTACTATCTTTGTAGATCAAAGCAAGCAGCTTTTCTTATTTTGTGGTCAGGTCTGGGGAAATCAAAAAGGGAAAATGAAAAAGAACTTAGAGAACCTTTATTTGGAGATATTTTTGAAGTTATGACATTCTCATGTGTTTGGAATTTTAAATATTTTTCCAAAACAAATTGCCATGACTTATTTTAAGAAATATTTTTTGTGGTCTTTGTATAAACTGAACAATGAAATGTTGTACAAAAATACATAGCCTTAAGAAGATGTTGTCAGTGTATATTATTTAACTAACTCTACCCTTCAGTTCATGACAAAATTAAGGATTGGATAGCACACAAAGCAAATGGATTTGAAATGTCTTATCAAAACTTCATGACTTCTAAGTTCACTCTTGCATTTTCCACAGAGGTAGCACAGCCAGATAGCTATTCCTCTACCCTCATAAAAAAATCCACACAAAAATTAGCAGATTTGTTGTTGACTTGCATTTAAATGCATTATTTGTACAGCTGTAGCTACACTAAAACCAGACAAGACACTGTAGTCCAGTCTAATAAAATTTCATACTATTTTGTTTTACATGCTGTCACAAAGAGAAGAAATGGGAAAATAAATCATAAGACTAATATTGTCAAAACAACTAGTACACTTTGTCTTTCAGAGCTTCTTACATTGTTTATCCTTCCATCCAAAACCTGCTGCCTATGATTAAATATTTTTAATTGTATTAGGTGAACTGAAAATACAGTTCTCCAGACACTGAACATTTCTGAACTGTGAGTACTAAATGTATCGATAAATTTACTTACATACTAAGTGACATCTTAATAGTCCCCTTTGACTTAATATGAACTTGCATGACTTTTCTAGATAGATGAACCTGCTCTCATTTTACGATTGTTCTTCCTCTTCACTGCAAATTACAGCACTTGAATCTCATGTAATTTCACCTCAGAGAACAGGTATTCTGTAGTTTTTCTAAGAATGATCCTGAGTAGAAATGGATTTTTCTCCACTTTTTGGAGAAATATGACAGTATTTTCTTCCACTATTAATTAAATGACCTTGGCAATGCAGGACACCTTACAAACAAATGAATGAACAGATAGATTTCTGTTTCTAAGAACTTATGATGCTCGGAAGATATTAGACAGGTATTACATAATTATTACAAGTATCTTTTTTATTAATACTTTTTCATTTGATTTCTGACAAGAAATCAGCTACATGGATTTTGCTGACAAACTGAAGGCTGAAAGAGCCGGTATTGATGAAAGATTAAAAAAGGGAAGCGAGTCTTGAGGAAAACAGACCCAAAGTGTAAGGATTCACAGACGGTAGACTCCATCCTGATACTGTAGTTGCATCAGTGCATAGAGTTACTTGTGAGAGAAAAACAAAATGGAACATATTCTAGTGTACAGCATATGCTAGCTGCCAGCTTTAACACTTACACTTGTAGTGTCGTGGAGTGATTTAAAACAAGGCAGAGGAAAAGCAGACTTATTAAAGGGCCATGAAAGAGAAAGTGAGACGTTTCAGTGTTAGAAAGAATATCGAGAGCCCCTGTATGGCCCCAACCATGGTGATTAACTGATTAGAATAAAATGGAAGAAAACTGGTTTTAAAAATGCATTTGCTGAAGTTCGAGCCCCAGCTCCCAGCAACTGACAAATTATGTAGTGGCTTTGGGAATATTTCATCACAGAGGTATGGACACTTATGCACTGAAAGAGAACATGAACTGTCTGCTTGTTCTCTTACCGAGGTGGTGAAAGGAGGATTTGGCCATCATTAACCTATAATGGGAAGGTATTTGGAGTGCACACTAAGAAACCAAAATTTCCTATTGACGTCTTTTCTAACAATTTTACTTACATTTTCTCAGCTTGTTTAAGTAGTTTGATATATACAATTCTTTTTTATTCTAATGCATATGTTAGCCCACAGTAGCTAAGTCTTCATCTCACCAAACCTTTCTTTATCTTCTTTAGTGTTCTAAGTTTTAGCTTGTATATAGTTTGATAATCTCTCCTCTCTCCACTGCTTCTCCCTTCAATTTATCTCCTTTTTTACCTTCTGACTTGGTAAAAGTTTTTGTACGTGCCTATGCTGAGTTAATACAAATTTCAAGGTGAAACTTTGAGATAACATTAGTGTTTTGCTTAGTTTTGAGCTGAAATTGTAAATCTTTCTTGACAATGGTAGGGAAGGAGTGGTTTTATGCAAACTTTATCCTGAGCAAAACAACTATGAATTTATGTTGGTTGTGAAAGACTAAATACTGTCTCCCATGGCCTGCAAAACTTCTGCATCAGTGGAGTTTGGCAAGTTAACTAAACAAGAAAGAGTAGCAGTATTTTAATTTTTCAAGAAGAATTTATAACTTTAGCTATATGCAACTTGTTTTTCAGGGAAAAATTGTAAGGAATAAATAGTAACTCTACCTTCGACCACTGTCTCCTGCCTTTGACTTATTTTTGCTTCTCTGCTTTCTCCAGAATCTGCTGATCGTTCCAGGTAAATTTTGGTTTATTACTATCATTATCACCACTTCATAATACAACTTTGGGTTATCATCCAGGTAATGTATAATTCATATAATTTTTTGAGTGCTTGGTGTAAGCATAATTATTGTGAATAAAACTTAACATTCTTACTACCAAAGCAATATGTCAGAGTATATGTATTGACAAGCCTCAGCAGGGTGTTGAAAAATGCATTAAAATCTTATAAACATGTACTGATTTTTCTTGTGAATAAGAAACCTTGATGTTCTCAGCTCTCATGTTCTTCCTTACAAAAAGTCACAAAACCAAGAAATTTTTTGAATTATTCTCTTATCTAGTAAATGGAGCAGTCAAAACAAAATAGACCTTATTTTACTTAGAAACTTTAAAAATCTCCTCAGAGATTTGCTTTAAAGGTCTGAATTTGTTTCTTTTCTTGGGACACTTTAGCAGCATCTGATGTTACACACAAATGGTGCAAAAAAAAGGTTTTATTTATATTCTTAATTATATAGATTACCAGTGGCCTGGATCCACTGATGATCAGAGCAAGCTTAGGAACAATAGCCTAAAGTTACATGAAATCAAACAAGATGAAAAGCAGTTTGAGACTGAAAGGTACTTTTCACTGTTTAATGTGTTTATGGAAAGAAAAGCAGAACACACCCCACACCTCTCTGACAAAAAAACAAACAAAAAAAAATTAGAGAGAGAAATTGTTTCGTTGCTCCTGTTTTCTTAGAAATTGTGTAACAATCTGAAAATATTTGCAGACAGAAATTACAACAAATTAGTTAAGTACTGGTACATTTTACTGGACTATACTCTTTCCAAATCAAACGTTCTCGCTCCTTAGAGAAAGGATTTTTCTTTTTCTAGTTTTCTTCTTTGAAGGGACATGAAACGTATTTATTGAATCAGTCCCAAAAAGTGGATCTAGTTCTGTCAGTATCTGCAATAATCTACATATATATACAAATGCATACATATGTAACACATCCACAAAACATATTTCTAATTTTAGATGAAAAGTGAATAATGTTACACACCACACGCAGGGATGTGGTTTTCACTGTAAGTTTGGCTCCTTCCAAGATTTACTGTTACTGGATTTGGATTTGTAAATCTGCTGGCTAACATGTTTCTGTAACAAAGCAGGAATTTTTTTCCCAGACTGTATGTTATTTATCTGATTTCTTGTACTAGGGTGTTATCATCTTTTTTCCATCCTCAGTTCAAGGGATCTTACAGAAATGACTAATATACTTCAAATTTGTCACAACACATATTCCTTTTTAAATGCAATTATTTAATTAAATGGTACACAGGACTTAAAACTACTCCTTCGCAAGACAATGGGAAAGCTCTTGACAGCATTCACTGGAAGCTAGACTAATCACATCATCTTTTTAAAAATCATAGTCAAGTGTTTTAGCTGTTAATTCTCACTTACCAGTGATGCTAATGAGTAGCATATGTACACTAGTACAATACTTCTATCAACAAACACACGACAATTGGATTATAACCATGACAAAGCAGAGAAAAATGGGAATTACAAATGACAAGCTAATGTGGTCAACTCATTACATCTAAACTTGAAACTAAGATATAAGCTACAGGACAGGGGATAATGTCATTCTTACTAATTACCTTAAAAGGAGTGTAGATTCTATCAACAGGAAAACAGAGACTCTTCATAATGAGCTGCAAAAGTTTTATTCTATATTGGGATTTGGATTCTGAGTCCTAGTCCCCCAGAGCACATGTATGCACAGATCTACAGTTTGGTTAAAGTCCACTTTTCATTAGAAACACCAACCTCTGACAGCATTCACAGAAACCTCCCTGAAATTTGCAAACAAAGAGAGGTCTTGCTTCATGTTAGTTGTTTGTTTGTTTAAGTTAAACTAAACAGTTGGGAAATAGAGGAGTTTGAAATCCATCAAAATCCTCCATTGGCATTACAATACAAAGAAAATACTTGAGTGTCGCTGTTAATTTGGAAATGCTGTATGATGAATCACTGTGCCAATTTATTTTTTATTTCTAATAACTCATATTCCTACTGCAAATATGGTTCTTTCCTAGCATTTCTCATTCCACTTCAAATGTTGTAAAGGTGAGTTTTGATCCCAAGATTGCTTGGGGTGGTTTCTAGCCAGCTCTGCAGGAACTTCCTGGTAAAAGCAAGTTGGGGCGGGGGGAAACAGGATGATTTCATATTAGTTTTACATCAGTTTAATTGTAGCTTCAGAAGACATCCTTTTGATTTCTTCTTCTAATAGCAAGTTTCAAATCATGTCCTAGCAGTTTACTACCATGATGTATGGAAAAGTCACACTGGCTCTTGAGTAAGAAGGTTTTTCTTATTTTCACTGCAGAGACCCGATACATCCTATACCAAAAGATAAAAAAATAGATCTTTCAAAAACAAAAGCTATAATCATGCTGATTATTAATATCAAATATTAACATTAGGAATAATAAAAAGTGATATAAGGAAATTAAGGAATATACATTTAGAAAATTATTTTTAAATATCAAAAAAGAGGTAGATTAAATATACCTCTGACTTTTTTTCTTCTTTTTATCTGTACAATAACTTTTTTAGATGCTCTTTAAAACTTTAAAAGTTAAAAGAGGTTTATTTTCACGAGGCTTTCATAACTGAAGAACACAATAACTACACACAGACTTATAAAGCACACATAGCAATTATGTAAAATCAATTGACGCTGTTTAAATCTTGGCTTTGAAACAAAGGTTCATGGAGGAAATGTTGAAAATTACTTGGCAGTAATTGTTGCTAACAATGCAGGTTAATAACTAGTGTTGGGTTTGATTCTGATCTAACCCATGCACTTGCATGAACTCTATTGATTTGCATCAAATTATTCATGATGTTCACTGATAAAAGCTTTTATCTATGATCTGTGACATAAAATCTACCTCCTTATTAATAATCAATTATTTAAGGAAACTTCAAACTATTTCATTACTTATTACTTGTTCTCATTTGACCTGTGTATTGAAAAAAAAGTTTTAAAAAATTTTAGTTTAATTTTTAACAGGAAAAACAGGAATAAATTTGTTGTCCTGACTCATGCAAAACAGACTTTATTTAATGTCACACGTTTTAAGCATAGAATAGAGACAAAAATAACAGTATCACAAAAAGATATCCTAAATATAAAAGTCATTCCATGCTTCCAAGACTGCCATGACTGAAGTTATAGTCAATAAAACTCTACTCATTTATTAACTAAGATGTTGTTATGATAATACTGTTCTTTTATTAGTTTTCAGTTTTACAGCCCCGATATTTCCAGTTTTCTCAAAGCAGTATTGCAAAAGAGATATAAATGTCCATTAACTTTCAGCAAATAGTTAGAAAAGCAATGGAGCATTATTAATGTTTTAATTAAATAATATCCTGTTGACATGAAAACTAGTTTAGCCTGAGTGAAAAACGCATACTTTTGTCCGTTGTTTATTTATGAATGGACTGTTTCTATGACCTTAATTTTGCAAATATTTGATGTCATGATTGAATAATAAGGAGGAATTAGTAGAGTAGGAAATTTTCAGTTCATATAATAAAATACAATTGCTTAAGTTCTATATTTTAGAACAAATGTGGACACAGACCTTTACGAGTCACAGTTACATTTTTTGGTATGGTTTATCTGAGTTTTGTGAGAATTTACTTCTTCTCCAGAATTGTAGATACATTTTTGCTGCATCAGACTATAATGAGTTCTTTTTTTATTTGTTTTTATTTGTTTTTATTTGTTTTATTGCCTTCTTCACAGAAACTATCATCCCTTTTACTTTTGTCTGATTTTTTGATGATAAATTCAAGAAGAGAGAAAAAAAATTACAAGTTATTTCAATATAAGGAAACAAAATATATTACAGGTTACCAAATATTCTTGCAACTTTCAGGAAATGCTATAATGCTGAAACAGCTAGTATTTAGTCTTCTAATTTATATTACAAAGAAAATTGCTTCCTGTGGCTGAAATAGGTTCTTCAGCTAAGTGTTTTTAAAAATACTGTTAATAATTCCTGAAACACTACTCTCTCTCTCATTGTCCCACAACATATCCAGTTCCTTTAACACGTCCCTTTATTTTTTCTTTGATGTTGTTTTTATGATCGCATTTTAGTCATTATTTTATATGTAAATTTCCCTATATACAAAAATAAAACGTCTGTCCCCCAAATCAATATACAGTATGAAACATGCTACAGAAAATATAGACCACAAAGAATAGACGTCCAGGTAGCAAAATGAAAGATGAGTGTTCCAAAAATGTATTTATACTGATGTACATGCTTTTAATAAAGCATTTTGCTCTAGATAAACCCAGCTAGATTTCAAATAAATATTCCTGGGCTCCCAGTCAGTCTTTTAAAGAGCAAAAACTCTTCGGCAGAGAGGGTGTGTTTATCTTCTCCTGAGGGCCTGCTATCCACAGAAGGATATTGTTAAGCTTTATTTACACTCCAGAAGCAATATAATAGTTCATATATGATAGGTAGGAAGCCCACTCCCTGTGTTGGGGGAAAAGCCATCTCACCTGGCAGTACATATCTCCAGTAAGATATTTGTATTAGAGGTAGATGAGTAGACTTCCTTTATAGCCACCAATAATAATTATTCACCTATGGGATACTGTTCGGTTTACGAGGATACTGAGCTCCTTTATATACCTCCTTTGGAGTGAGAGGATTTGTGCTTTAAAATATCCTGTTTCTCACCACTGATTATCGAGAGTTGCTATACAATTAGCTCAGACATAGATAGCTGTATGGGTGCGACATAAATTTGTTGAAGTATGCCCCATTCCATTGGGCTAATCATGATATATCATGTTGTTTCACCCCATCAAAATCAGAGAGTGGAAATAGGGATTTCTAAAGGTGGTGTTTGACTGGTTTTCTTCAGCAAACTTGATTTGCAGAGCCACCGATCCACAGGTTAACCTTGGTACCCCTGTGCTCGGGGATTATGCGTTATTGCACTGCTGCGCATGCAAAAGTGAGTAGGTGTTGTGGACTTTCCACTCTGAGCCCCAAGCTTCCTTTCTAGGTGCTCTGTTCCCTCTTGCTCTATTGTCATACTTAAAGGATTTATGGTGAAAAGGTGAAATTATCCTGAAATTTGTTGTGAAGGTCTGTGTTCAGCGTACTCAGTCGAGCAGAGAGTGTCTGATCTATGTATGAAATTAGAAGAACTAATCTTGCTCCACTAGCAGGTGGAGCTCTATGTGAATGAAAAAAACATCCAGCTGTGGTTGCACTGGCTTCCGTGTAGGAGCAGAGGAAACTCTTATTTATCCCTCCCTGCAGAAACTGTCTTGGGACGAAAGTGTCATTATAGATGCAGCAGAGAATAGGCCTCATGACAGCATCCACTGTCAGCCCAAGCACTGACATCAAGAAGTTGTTCAATATCTTTTGATACCAAGATTATAGAATTAGTAGCACTAGTTTTTCTACTTCTTGCTCTGCCTCTGCCCTTGTTGTAGTGAATCAAGGCAAGTTAAATCTGGCCTTTACTGGAGCAAAGGTGTTTGCATGATTCAGCCAAACAGTAGCTGGTATTATGATGTGTGTTCAGACTTGTTTGTGGAGGCATTATGGAGAAATATCTTCTGGGACATTTCTTCATACACTGTTATTGTCCATGTAGCAAAAGGGAAAGATTTTTCACTAAGTGAGTTCAAATTTCAAACTCAAATAAATAGTTACGCATCTGTCAGCTGCCTCACTCCACAAGTTTATACCTCACAGAAATTTTATAACGACTAAAGAACTGCTAATTGTGCTTAGAGATATCTGTATTTATATAAAAGGAATGCTTAGATTTTCAGAAATGCAGGATATCCAGTGTGCTGCAAAAGCCAAAGGAATTTGCTCACTGGCCTTGAAAATCTTGTCATTTTGACTTCAATGCTTCACAATTAGAGTTATCAGAGCTTGTACCTTCCACCCGCCTTTGTACTCTCAGTTTAGATGGGCAAAGATGGCATAAATTTCAGACCAGTTCTGCCTAGTTTCTGATGTGTCTGCCTTTCCACATCATGCTAAACAGTGACTACTGTTTCTGTTCTACTGCCATTAATGGATGTCATAAACAAGATTAACAAAGTGAATAAAGTATTTCAGAGTGAGAGTCCAGTGATTTAATGAATCTCACTTTTAAAACATATTTTGTTGCTTTTAACACGTATATCTTCCACTCCTAATTTAATGTCAGTTTCTGTCAGTACTAGCAGGGGATCTGTACGAATTGCTGAATAATTCCCTTTCTTAACTCCCTGTATAATCTGAGTTTGGAAGAAGTGGTTCCATTAATCAGGATTTTCAGTAACAGTGATATTGTCTCAATAGAGATTTTTCAAGTGATTTTTTAATGATAAGGTTTTATAAAGTGCAAACATGTACTTAAGCATTAAAGACTCTGTCTAAATTCAGCACAGATGGTACAATACACCTACCAAACTGTGGAGCACAGCAGCCTATTCTGTTCATGTCCTATTCCAGGGAACTTTTGACAACAGTGCCCTAAGTCACCATGGAAGTTTATTCAACTTAAGTGTTTTGAATTATAGCAATTGTAACCTTTTAGAGGTTACTTAAGTTGTTATGCCAGCTTTTAGAAGGCATAATTGTAATGGAGTTCAAGTTGTAATTTTGATAGATCATCAGATGCCAAAGATATGCAATTTGGAACATTCCCAGAGCTGTAAATGACAAAAACTGAAAGTAGAGAACATCTACTGTCTGTTTACCTGCAATAAAATCCTTGCACTGTCCTGTATTAGAGGGGGTCCAAGCTAAATATATGCAGTCTTATCTGATCTATGTAGCTTTGAGCATGTCTAGTACAAGATAATAGTTAGATTTCTTTAATGATCAAATATATGTATTTGAAGGGCAAAGTCTGCTTTCCATAGAAACCTATGGACCAGAATTTCTTCCTGCTGTGATTACAATCTCGACATTATACAAAGAACAAGTCACCTGTCCCCTATTGCTGGAGAATGGAGACACCCAGACTGTGGGAACTGGGAAGATAGTTTGGCAGTCATTCAAAAAAAAAGAAAGGGAAAAAAAAAGACTTCTTTGAAAAAGACAAGCTTGTGCCAACTTCTGGGGAAAAAATCCCAACAGTTCCTGGCCTTTAGAAAAGTCAAAGTAATTTCTGGATAAGAGATAATTCTATTCTCAGAATAACACTCCTCTACGATGTAAAGAAATATTTCTCTAATAAATGCTAGAAGGGGAATTTCTGTAACAAATATACATCTTTCAGATTGTGTTAGCCCAGCATACACTAACATAAAAATAGCAAGTAGAATCATAAACCTTCTGGTCATGTAATTTCCTTTGTCGTAGACATCAAGCCATCTGAGCTGCACAAGGGTTTTGAAGACACTGGTATGACTTTGGCAAGGCGACATAGCATCTACAGGACTCTCCTGGACTGACATCTCAGGGCAGCTAGGAAAGGCCAGGGCATTTCAGATAGTGCTAGTATTGTGTTTAGGGAAGAGAATCCAGTCACAGGTTGCCTCTGGCTGATTCTTGTGACACACTGATTTCACTGGTTGGTTTGCCAGCTAGCCCAACCAAAAGCTCTGCTTTCATCAGTGTACTGCTGGCTATTAAATCATATCTCATGTAATGAACGCGGGACTGCAACAAATCTCAAGGCCAAAGGGTTTGCGCACCTGGACTACAATGAACCCAACCAAAAAGTAACTACCAACAACGTTGGCAATATCCCACTGTGTGATCACATCTGAGGAGAAAGGTTACTTGCACTCTGGAATGTTGTGTTTGGTTAGTTATTAATTATTTTTTTAATCTTTGTGAAGAAACACATAGGCAAATGATTTACAGCTTCTTCCAGCATAAAACTTTCATTCAACTTACTGACATACAATGACATAAGTCAGACCTTAAGTTCATGCAGCCCTCAGTCTTGTGTTTTAGCACTGCTGAAGTCACGCAGCAAAGCATCTCATAGCTTAACTACAACTTGCATGGTGAACCACTACCTTTCATTTGTTCCTCTTTGATCTTGTATTGAATAGGGGAACTCAGTAGGTTTAAACTGGGAGAAATATTATTCGTTAAGGTGTAGAAAGCACTATCACAAAGTTACATAGTATATCATGTAGTTCTCCAGGGTGTGGAGTGGCTAAGGTTCATTTCTTAGCAGTGAAAAGATAACAAGAAGTAACAATCAAATCATTGACCAAAAGAAAGGAAAAAAATAGATAGAATCTAACATTTTCCAAGAAAATATTAACAACAAAAATATGTAAAATTCCATGTACAATGTCTATAATAGCTGAGTGTTGTATAATCCACTATTTGAAAGAATAGCACAGTCCACTAAAGTTATAGTGCTTGAAGTGCACATCTTTATTTAGGTGAAATGTGTAACAGTAGTGATGCAGGATGAGGAAAAAAAGTCACAGAATGAAAATAGCAGGAAGCTGTAATAAATAGGAACGTAGGATGTCAGGAAAAGGAAATAATTTCTACACTAGGCTAAAAGGAATCCTAGGCTGAAAGTGAATATGAAAGTTATTGGATGGGAGATGACTGGGATGGTCATGAACAGCTAGTTTAAGCAACAGTTAGAATTTCCTATAAAAAGGGAGGGGAGTCGGGCATTCATAGATATGAGAACACAGAGAAGTTAAAGGAACTATTGACATTAATGGCAATGCTTGGAGCAAGTCTCAACAGATAAGGCCCAATGGTAGGACAAGCAAATTGCTCAAGATAGCAAGTAATCTTTTTAAGAGATGAGACCTTTTTAACAATACGCAAGGTTAGAGAGAAAAGAAAGGACTCCCAGGAAGCATGGTAGTGAAGGTGATTCATGCAATCCAAGACTGAAAGAGGGAAACAGAAAGGAAAAAAAGAGGGTAAAGTATGTGTTAAATGAATGAATGGTGTGGAAAATAAAGCAATGATTACCATTACCAGCGTGTTTGGAAAAGTAGAAACTTTTCACCCAGGGTAGTATCTCCAAAGCCTATCTAAGCATATTTCAGACTATACTTATAGACACGGGAAGAGGATAAATGCTATCATTTTCCAGAGAAGTTATCATAATTCACTTCTAACTTAATCATTTAAAAGAAAATCAGAAATGCAATGGTACCTAAATATGAGAATGTTTCTCCCACTTGGGAGAAAGATTTTTTGCTTTGCTTGAAGCCAGACAATTCCACTGATCTCAGTCTTACAGCTCCAGTTAAGTTCTGTTTAAGTTAGGCAAATCTGAGCAATTAGCACATGAATTAACTAGAGACAAACTCTTTGTGCGTTGGTGGGGAAATGAGTGGCAGGAAGATTATTAGCGTAGACTTTAGTGTCTAAACCAGAAAATTACATGGAAATTAAAAAAAAAAAAAAAAGGAAAACCACAAAAATTTGCTATGTGAAGATAGCACTGAAAAGCTGTATTCCAAATAAAAGTGAACAAACCCTATTTAGACATTGTCTTTTTTCATGAGACTCAAAGACATTCTCTAAGGTAGGCAAACATTGTAACCCAAAATGTTAACATCTGAAAGTGCTGTTCACAAAACTTTCAAATATACCATTCTATGTTGGAATGTCTTGAACCAGCCAGCTGAGGCAGAAGAGCAGAAGGATGCATCCAAAAGGAAGTGAGCCAGTAACCTTGGATATCATGGCATTATAGCAATGGGAATGGGTGCCCTTCATTCACATGACAGGATGAGTGGCTGAAACTTGTTCAAGTCCACACAGCTCTTTACAACTCACAGAGAGATGACTATTCTGAGAATAGAATTCTCTCTTATCCAGAAATTACTTGGATTTTTCTAAAGGCCAGAAACTCTTGCTCCAACCATATATCCAAACACAAATATCATCAATGATAATTATAGCATTCTCTTTAATTCAGAAAGTATGTTACGTATAACTAATGCATCGTAAGATTAATCTCATTATATGTTCTGTTTCATCAGTTAAAAGCAACAAAGCCTCCACTGCCAGATGGTTCAGATGATGCCTGATACATGAATTAACTGAGCTCAGTGAGTTTTTCAAGCATTTGTGTAGTCTCAATGAAAGTAATAAGACCATTTCTCTTTATTTCTATGGCACAAATCCATTGTACATATATCAGAAGCTTAGCATACAAAAACAAGTGCTAATTCAGTCCCAGTTTGTTCTGAGATACTATTCATCAGAAAAGGTAGGACTTAATGAAGAAAGGAATTTCTTGTGCCTTATAAAATGATTTGCCGGTACTAGAGATATATTTCTCATTGAATAGTCAGAACTGGACATGCCAGTGGGTTCCACCCTGGGTAGAAAATCCTGTCAATTAAATAATTTGTCTTGAAAAGCACAAACTCAAATTTTCCAAAGGGCACTGTAGTAAAAATTTTGTCCTTAAAGTTGTGGTGCTATCTGGAAAAAAACAACAAGCTTTTGCTTGGTTCTACCCACGGAGTATTTTTTCTGGATCAATCAATTTTGTCCTACTTTCACATTTCTTGAAAAATATGTGAAGGATTTTGTGTCACCATAGTCATCCCTTATCTCTGTGATCTACAAGGCAGGTATTAATTACAGGAATTATAATGTACTCTGAACACATTAAAGCGTAACTTAAGGTGGCTTGTTTTTTAGTGAACGTTTTCCAGCTCTGGGAATTATTCTCACCAACTCTCCAGTGAGAAGGCTTAGTTTGTTTCCAGAGCTAAGTCTGTCTTTACCTTCAGAGCTGCCTTCAAGTACATGAAGAACTTCACTTAAAATCACTAAAAGACCTGCCTGCTGAAAGAAAACAATTTTACAGGTAAGACGAGGAGGCCTTAAATTGTGTTCCCCAGTAAGAAGTTTGTGGTGTCTGGCTAAGCAGATTGTTTCAGCAGCGTTTGTTTCATCGAGGTTTCAGCTCAGTGAAAAGGCTGTTGCGTTTGGTCTTAAAAATAAGTAGTGTCATTTTCTCTTTTCAATGAATTCTTTCATCCAATCATATTTCTGTATGCAAATATACCATAGCTGGTACAGATAAAAAAGCACAAATAAAGCTAAGAGCTCAGTCAGGACAAAAATCACTGTGCTTCCCTTATACCTCATTTCACCTGTGTTTCAGAAACGTCCTCAAACTCCTCAACTGAAAATATGAAGAAGCAAGGTTCAGACAGCAATCCTGCTCCAGTTTTGCCAGCGCTGCCAGAACCACTCAAAGATCTGAAAATTAAGTACACCAAGGTTAGTAGCATTTGTGGTTCTTAATTTTTCTTATGCATTCAGCTCAGACAATAGGATGCACTCATTTTAATCTTCTATAAACCATGGAAGCAACTGTAAATCAGTGCTTTAAATGTTTATTCTGACCTGTTTCTGATATTATACATATTAGCAATTAATATTCAGCGATCCTTTTAATGTAAGTATTTCAGGAACTGTGCAAGTGTGATAGAACCATTTCATATTTCACTTGGGGTGGATGTTGTTTTTCTCCTGAAACAAACTTTCTGCAGTGATAATTTTCCAGAAAGTATAAATGGAGCAAAGAAGGAAAAGTTTCTATTATTATATTATTTTTCAGAACAGCGAGAACAAATTAAAATATTAGCGTATTGCATTGTATTACAATCAGATTTAAATAATTATACCAAATAAGCTTATGTGGAAAGGGATGTGTGAAAATGAAACTAAAATAAAATTAATTCCACTCACATATTTTTCTTGGAGATAATGCATCTGTTTTTCAGCTTAAATGAGTAGCTATCAATAAAACAGATAGTTTACCATCGCTAATTATTCAATATCACCATAAACTTTTTGTAATGGCAAATTCTTTCCATATGCAGTTAGAAATACACAGATGAAGAAGGTCTGAATCCAGACTTGTGTTCCCAGCTTGAAAAGACCATTTGCCTGTTTTATATCATAGTAGGCAGATATCTGCAAGAACTTTGAACAAACTGTTGGCAGAAAATATTGAAACTCTGCCTTCTGAAACATTCAGGTAGAACAATTGATCAGAAAGGATCTCTTCTCTTTGGAGACTCCTCGGTTACTGTTCATTTTTTTTCTTATTACCACTGCAATGGAAATAAATTTTATTTTCTAGAACCACTGCTTATTTTCTTCTCCAAAAGCAAGGTGTTTAGTGGTTATCTAGATTAGTCCTTTCAAATTCCATTCTATCTTATTTTTTCACTGAAAAAACCTAACCAGATTTCAATGCATGTCTTTCTTGACTAAATCACACAGGACTTTACTTTGTAAATATTTAACAGGCTACGAAAACCATGTAGTTCTGCCATGCGATAGCTCTCTACTGCTCTTCCTGTCTCAAAAAAAAAAAAAAAAATTAATTCAGAGAAGGTACTTTAGTACCTAGGTCACAGTGGTGTTCCAGAAACTACAATGCTATTTGTTTGATTTTTTTATTTTTCCAAAGGAAAACAACTAATATGAGCAAAATGCCAGCTCACAAATTTGCTGTAACTGAATATGCAAAACTTGAATTCCAGTGAACATTTCTACACTTCTAAATATTTAGTTAGTAAAAATATATTCCTTTAATACAAAAAGCAACCACAAGACAGCCAGCATGGCTGAAAGGTCTATAGGGCGCAGTTAAGGAGAGTGTCACATAGCAAATGCATGTTTCTTTTGCCTTGACAATAGATACCATTTCCTTAAAAACTTCATAAAATGTATAACTGTGCAGAAATGCAATGCACTTGTTTGCAAAAATATGTACCTACAAGTGATCAAATCCAACACGCCCTTGCAGAGGCTTGATTTTTGCAATGCTTTCCTCCCCTCTTCAAGTATCACACAGGATTTTCTGAAAGCCACGACAGTGTACTGAGGCACAGGGAGGTGGGATAATAGAAATGTCATCCCAAACCCAGCAGTCATCCCACAATTTAATAAAGCCTTTTCACTCTTGTGTTCTTGCCCATTCTGTTCCTCTCCTGTCCCATACAAGTTAGAATGCGGGGTGTGAGATTGTTTTGACTAGTTATGTTGAAGGGATCAAGATGAGGGAAGCATTAATTACTGCTGATGTATTAACCTTTCTGTCTGAAGCACCTTGGACATCAGAAGATCCCTCAGCTCTGGAAACTCAATTTTCTCTTTTTCTACCATGGCACAATATCAACAGCCGTCACACAAAGATCTGAAGAGAGGTCTGCAGGAGATGTTCCAAGAACTTTCTTCTTTACTTAACACTGTCTCTATTTTATTTTCTATGAGAAGGATCATTTGGGGCCTTTTACAGAGATAATTTAACTAAGTATTTTCATATCTCTATGGATCTATACGTTGGTAAAGCTACATTTCAGATTATGCTTTTCACATATAGCATAAAACTAAGCACTCTTCAGGGAATTTAAATTTCAAGAATTAAATTGAATGCATTTTAAACAGTTAAATTGGCTTGGATGTTGAATCACAATCTTCAATTGGTTTCATATCTGAATCTCCTTTAAAGATATTCCAATGAACTGAATGAGTGTTGGTAGCTGGCTAAAAAAGTACTAGTAAATATTTTACTTCGTCAATACTGAGGAATTAGACAATGATTGTTTGACAAATGATTTCTGTCATGAGGCTTTCACATACACTAAGCCCTGTGGTGCTGCTTTAATCAGAGAAACTCAGATTAGTTAATTATTAGGTTGTCAAATTACATGAGGGGGAGAAAAAGGCAGCACATTCTGTCACTAAGCTGCATGTGGAATACCAGAAAGTGTGGAAGGGAAAGCCACTCTGAGTGAAGAAAAATTGTAGCCGAGAATCACATATGTTGCAATCACTAACTTCACAAACAGAGATGAGGGGTAAAACTACAAAAATTTAATTAGAATATCTGGGGAAACATGATCAGCTATAAAGGTACTATAGAAATACTCTTTTTAAGATCAGCTGACTTTGTAGATACAAAGCCACTAACTGTCAAATCAAAAAGTTTAAATAAATAATGAATAGAAGGAGTATGTTTTCTGATTTTTAGTTCATTGCAGCAGTAAAATGTAATTCCTGCATCAATAATAACATACAATTCCAAGGGGAAAAGAAAAGCTAAATGAAATATTAGCCAAATATCAACTTCTTGTAAGGAAAAACCTGGGGGAAAAAAGAAATTTCACAGCAGGTATTCTATATCGATATATTTGTTTAAAGCTTACAATTTCAATTGTTAGTAGTTCTTTAAATAATTTCATGTATTTTAACTGTATTGCTTAAAGAATCAAGCAAGACTCCATGGCATATTTTGAGAATAGTAAATCAAAACTTATAGCACTTGAAATGAGCCTCCTCTGGGGCCACAAATCTCTTTCAGGTTTAGATGTAACTGTAGGATTTACTGTCATCATCAAACAGAAGAATATCTGAATGACTCTCATAATCTGTAAGAGAGGATGTGAATAGGGGCCAACAATTTTTTAGCACTGTGCATCACCTCACCTGAGTGATGCTGAATTGCCTCCAGCATGCGGGAGCCCGGCCACAGCCCCGGTGCCTCTTCACTGTTCTTGGCCTCTAAAAAAACATTGGTGGTGTCATTCCCTGGTTTACTGTCTGCACTAGAAAACTTGTGAGCAGTCAGCTGAGCAGCTGTTGAAATTTGGTGGTCACTTTTAGCTCTGTGAAATAGGCAGCTGGGCTCATTTGAAGAGCATTGTCAAGAAAATCTTTATCATAGCAAGAGCTGTAGGCTATCTACGGGCAGATTTATGGTGGGAAGAGTTTCTGCTTTTCCTTGTACCATATGTTTGGAAGAGTTTCTGGTATCTAAAGAGAAAATAGCTTAGACATTTCATTCCATATTTATAAAGCTACCCTTAATAGCTAAGTTTGGGATAGTCCACAGTTTAGATAGTTCTATTACATTTCTTGAGTACCTCTCTGGATTATAATTTATAACAATAATAGTGAATTACATAAAAATTCTTCCCTGATGAAGAATAAGTTTATAGACAGATGCTGAATATGGGATCATGTATAGGATCTTTGCAACATCAGAAATAACGTATTTTCTTCTCTAAACTGCACTTTTAAGTCGCTTCTATGGAAGCACTGAGGCCTGAAACCCTGTTCAGACTTCACACAAAACTGAACCCACGAAAAGGGGATCCTTATTCTAAGGAAGATGCAGCAAGAAGTTAAGTTTCATAAGGTGATGACACCTAATGTAGAGGCCCTAAAATCTATTTCAGCAGAGCTATGGTGTGGTCCATCTGAGACAAAGCTGTCCAGAGTCAAATACTTTCTTTCCTCATGCAGCAGAGACATAAATATGCCACTTCCTATCTAGCAGATACTTTATAAAATGAACTTACAGTCTTTTCAAAATACTCAAGGACTGAAGGGGAAAAAAACCACTGGGATGACAAAGAAAGGCAAAGAGCAGATCTTGTCTCCCTGTTCTCTGATCAGGTCATTTGAGTGACCAAATCAACTGTCTAAATGACAGAAATACTGCAGTCTTGCAGGTAACTTCAATCCCAAATGGAGCACGGTATCAGATTATCTGAATTGACATTAATCATTTCAGAGAATCAAGATTTTATTGCACTCTGACATTGGGAAATAAAGCCAGTCAGAGGGTTTTTGACTGCAATAGACTGATACCTGGGCTCTATTTTAAATACTAAACTTTAGCAGTGTACAGTCTCATCTACAAGAAAAGTGTATTTCCAGGTCTAGTGCAAAGAAGTTTGAAAGTCATTAATTCTTTGGGCTGTTGAAATAAAAAACATCTTCTCTCCTAACCAGTGAAATAATGGTTACAAAATGTCTGCAACAAGATTTCTAAATCCTTGCAAAATAAATTTGCAGCCTTAAACCTCATGGGCCATAGTCAGTCATCACAGAGAACCCCCTGCACAGTATGTGCCATGGAAGGGTAGGTCTTTTGCATTTATGTCTGACAAACCAGCACAAAAAAATCTAAGCTGCCGGTGGAGTTCTGACTGACAGACAAAACATCTTGCCTATTGCAAGATGATCCCAAATGTTTTTTTTCAGCA